>NW_014543596.1:193503-196423 GCF_000741045.1 Vigna radiata var. radiata | reverse complement strand
TTATTTTTATTTTCAAGTCTTATTATTTTAATTCACGTGAACGAGAAAGCTTTTCGAGTCTCTTGGGAAGAACCATATTGGGTTTTACCAATTATGTTACTTGAACGATTTGGTACGCTTGCCAATCTGTCAACAAGTTTTTGGCGCCGTTGCCGGGGACTCGAGGTTTATTTTTCTTGTAGTGTGAATTTATTTAGTTTGACTTGATTTTATGTTATTTTCATTTTTTGTTCTAATAAATGTTTTCTAGGGTTTTGTGCCTAATTTTTGCAGAATGTAGTTTGGACAAGAATTTGATTTTGTAGGCACTCAATTCTACCAAAATAGTTTCAACCATTGGTGGGAACCTCATTCAAACACATATCATAGCCAATTCGGACAATATTCCTCTAGGCCAAAAGAAACGTTGGGAGAAGCTAAACAATGTTTACAGCAGGAATTATTCTCGGTACAAAAAGAAACGTTGGGGGAAGCTAAAGAACGTTTATTGCAGGAACAACACTCGCATGCGTTGAAAGCTCTGGGTATTATTAGGGTTAATACTGAAGTTAACCCTAAAGAAGAATGTCAAGCCATTATCTTTAAGGATGACAAAGTTATTGATGAAGATAAGATAGAGGAAGATGAGATGACAAAGGTCTTGAAGTCTCTGGGCATTATTTGGGATAATATTGAAGTTAACCCTAAAGAAGAATGTCAAGCCACTATCTTTACAAATGATAAGGTTGTCAAGGAGGAAAGGATAGAAGAAGAAGAGCTAGAGATGTATGAAGAGGAATTAAAAACAGAAAAAGTTGTTGCTGTGGAAAAGATAGAGGAAATAGAAAAGTTGAATGAGAGTGAGAAGGATGATGAGAAAGGAAAAGCAGTGGTTTAGAAAAAAGAAAAAAAGAAAAAATATTCAAAAATAAAGAAGAAAAGAAGAAAAGAGAAAAGAGGAAAGTTGAGAGAAAAGAGGAGAGAGAAGAAAAGGAAGAGAGATAAAAAGAAAAGATCTGATGAAAAACCCCTTCCTCATAAAATGAAATATCATAGGAAGGAAAATAAATTTTTGAGCTTCATGGAGATCTTCAAGAAATTAGAGATTAAAGTTCCTATGATTGAAACATGGAAACAGGTGCTTGGAGTTCTTAATTTTTTGAAGAAATTCAACACAAAAAAGAAAAAGAAAATAATAGCAAGCAAAAGGGGAGTATCAACACTTACTGATGGGTGTTTGAACTCTACCAGGTCAAGCTAGTGACATAAAAAGAGCGCTTGCTAGGAGGCAACCCAGTTTCTGAATTTTTTTGTTTTATTTGATTTGATTTTATGTGATTTGATTTGATTTGATTTGATTTTATTTTATTTGATTATATTTTATTTGATTTTATTTTATTTAACTTGATATGATTTGATTTGATTTGATTTTATTTGATTTTATTTTATTTTATTTTATTTTATCTTATTTGATTTGATTTGATTTTACTTTAATTTATTTTATTTTATTTTTTTTATTATTATTATTTTATTTTATTTTATTTTATTTTATTTTATTTTATTTTTGGGTTATGCGCTGCTTCTGATGGCAGTAATGATTAACATCTACTGAGGGATGCTAAAATTTTTGAATCCACTGAAGGATTCCAGGAAGGCACACCTACTGATGGGTGGTGGAAGGAATTTCACTTACTGACAAGTGCTAAACAGGTTTGGGTCAGGCTCGTGACGTTAAACAAGCGTTACTAGGAGGCAACCTAGATTTCATGTTTTACTTTTGCATTTTAAATTTTTAGAATAGGTTGAATTTTAATTTCAGTGTGTACTCTTGGCTTGAATACTTTTTCTGAAAATGTTTGACTGACTGATGTGCATGATGGAGCTATTTGATGATTATTTGATGTGGATGAGAATTGAGTTGCAATGCATGTTGATATTCTGTGAAATAGATGTGTGATGAATTATGATTGTGGTTTTGATGCTAAGCAGGATGCATGATTGAATTTTGTGTGAGAAAGCATGTGTGTGAGATTTTGAGCTCCAGAGTTTTTATTGTTGGATGCATTGTTCAAAGGAAAACATGAATAATATTGCCTTAATCTTGATGATTGATTGAATTGCATGTAAATGTCATATGATCAAGGTCATTTTTGAGAACCCTTCTCTAGCCAAATTTTCACCCAAAATGCTTGAAAATATTATACCCTTTTTGAACCTTAGCCTTAAACAGGATGTGAACCCTTGTCTTTAAATTCTTTACCTTGAGTTGGGATGAGCTTAATTGTATATGATGAAAAGGTTCAAGTTTGGGGTTGTATGGGGAAAATTGAAAAGCAATTGTGAAAAATTGAGCTTAAATGTTTGAAAAGAAAAATTCATGAGAAAAAGAAAAGAAAAGAAGAAAAGCATGAAGAGGAGCTCAATGAAACAGAAAAAAGGGAAAAAATTGGGAATAAGTGAGATTGGTGAGGAAGAAAGTTGTGCTTAAATTGTTGAATATTTTGAAAGCTCTCTTAACTCAAGGACTTTGTATTCCGGAAAAACCAATTTTTCTTGTTAGCCCAACCTCATTACAAGCCTTGAAAAATTCCTTTTGATGGCATTTGCATGTAAAAATGTTGATTGTTTGAGATGAATGGCAATTTTGTTTCATGTGACTTGTGAACAATAGAAAGTTGGAATGTCACTTTAAACACTTGAGTGATTGAGTGAAACACTTGCTTGGTATGAATTGTTAAATTTCATGAGTGCATTTTTTCTTAGCGGATTAGTCATTCATAATGTATAACATTTGTTGTACAATCTCTGGATTGAAAGCATGCATACACCTTATTTTGATTTCACTGAAGATATTGAATTGAGTAGTGTTGTCATGTACTTTGGGATTGTTGAACCATTGGATGGAAGAGGATAAAGCCAAGTTTTGTTTTGTGTGTTGTTT
>NW_014543596.1:183140-192313 GCF_000741045.1 Vigna radiata var. radiata | reverse complement strand
TTTTGCATGTTAATATTTTTGTTCTCAAATCAAATTAATTACTTTTATTTTCAAGTCTTGTCATTTTAATTCACGTGAACGAGAAAGCCTTTCGAGTCTCTTGGGAACAACGATATTAGGTTTTACCAATTATATTACTTGAACGATTTGGTATGCTTGTCAATCCGTCAACATAAACAAAACAAAACTTAGCCTTCCACCTGTCATCAAAATGGTTCAACACATTCAAAACTCATTCTTTCACAACAAGTAATTACTCAATTCAGCTTTTCAATGGAATCTAATCAAGATACACACATGCTTCAATTCATCCAACTCACATAATGTTCACATAATCATATAATCTCCAATAGATGTTATTCGCATGATTGATCAGTCAGCTAAACAGATGTACTCATGAATTTCAGCAATCCTTATCAAACAAAGTGTTTCATTCAATCGGTCAAGTGTTTCAGGAGGTCACTCCTTCCCTCTACTATCCACATGTCACATAGAACAAAGTTGCCTTTCATTTACTACAATCAACATTCTCACACATAAATGTCATCACAAGGACTTTTCAAAGCTTATAATGAGGTTGGGCTAACAAGAAAAATTGGTTTTTCTATATCACAAAATCCTTGAGTTAAGAGAGTTATTCAACATTCATAGTTCAAGCACCAACTCTCTTTCACCAATTTCACTCATTCCCAACTTTTCCCTTTTTATTTTACTTTTGCATCGAGCTTATCTTTCATGCTTTTCTTTTCTTATCTTTTCTATTTCTCATGGTTTTTCATTCAACACATTAGCTCAATGTTTTTCTTTGCCTTTCAATTATCCCAATAACCCCAAACTTGAACCTTTATCAATATCATTCAATTATTCTCAACTCAACTCAAGGTAAAGATTTCTCAACAAGGTTTTCAAAGTGTTTCAGGCTAACGTTCAAAAAAAGGATATAACACATGGTTCTTTTTACTTTGAGACGAAAATTTGGCTAAATAAGGGCTTCCAAAAATGGCATTGTTCATATGACACAAACATCTAATTCAATCAATCATAAAGACTCAGGAAAAATCATTTATGTTCTCAAATGGATAGCAAATATATCAACAAGCACTCTAGAGCTCAAAACCTCACACAAATATTCTCACTCAACAGCTCAAATGTCAATCGTACACCCTGCTTAGCATCATAATCACAATCATAACTCATCATGCATCTGTTCACACAACTTGTGAACAATTCACCTGTATATAAGCATGTAAAGTAATCTCAACCATCATCCACATCAAGCATCATCAAGCACACTCATCATGCAATCAACAAGTCAAACCATCATTAGATAAGGTGTTCAAGCAAGTATCATAAAACCTACACTACTCAACAAAATTCAACCTATTCTAAAAGTTCAAATTACAAAGGAAAAAGAAAATAAAGCCCTGGGTTGCCTCCTAGTAAGTGCTTGAGCTTGACCCAATAACCTTAAGGATCCACCAGCTTCATCACCATGGAAAGTTGTTCCACTTCTCCTCCAAAGTAATGCTTGAGTCTTTGACCATTCACCACCCAATTCTTTTGCGTATCACTAGCAGTTGGATTCACCAATGCAACTACTCCATGAGGATGTACATCTTTTATTACATAAGGCCCCGACCATTTTGACTTCAACTTTCTAGGAAATAACTTCAACCTTGAACTGAATAATAACACCTACTGCCCAGAGTTGAAAGCTCTCTTTATCAACTACCTGTCATGATAGGATTTTACCTTTTCATTATAACTCCTAGATGAATCATATGCATGTAACCGCATCTCTTCAAGCTCCAACAGTTGAATTCTACGTTTGCTTTAAGTTTCATGAGGATCAAAATTTAAAAATTTCAAAGCCCACAAAGCTTTATGCTCCATCTCCACTGGCAAGTGACATGCTTTCCCATACACCAACTGAAAAGGTGTAAACCCATAGAAGTCTTCATAGTAGTCCTATATGCCCAAAGAGCATCATCTAATTTATGCGCCCAATCTTTCCTTGAAACAACAACTGTCTTTTCTAAAATTCCTTTTATCTCCCTGTTGGAAACTTCAGCTTGACCATTTGTTTGTGGATGGTAAGGTGACGCCACTTTATATCTCACCCCATAATGTTTAAGTACCTTTGCAAGCTGAAAGTTACAAAAATGCGACCCCCCATCACTATTGAGTACCCTGGGGGTTCCAAAATGTGTAAAAATTTGCCTTTTTAAGAATTTGATCACAGTATTGGCACCATTCTTGGGGGCATGCTAAAGCTTCAACCCATTTACTCACATAATCAACCGTCACCAATATATATTCATTATTAAAAGATGGTGGAAACGGCCTAACAAAATCATTACCCAACAGTCAAAAACTTCTACTTCTAAAATTCGTTGTAGTGGCATCTCATGTCGTCTTGAAATAGCCCCCATCCTTTGACACTTATCATAATTTCTAGCATGATTATACGCATCTTTAAACAAAGTAGGCCAATAAAACCCTGACTGAAGAATTTTCACAGCAGTTCGTTCTCCATTATAATGGCCTCCATAAGGTGAAATATGACAATGCCAAAGAATTCCTTCAGCTTCCTCTTTCTTTACACATCTTCTCAAGAGATTATCAGCTCCAATCTTGAATAAATACGGATCATCCCATATGAACTGCTAAGCATAATGAAAAACTTCTTCTTCTGTTGCCAATTCAGTTCTTCTGGAATAACACCTGCAGCTTTAAAATTAGCCATATCAGCAAACCATGGCCTCTGCTGAATATACAAGAGGGTTTTGTCTGAAAAAGACTCTCAGATTTCCTTCTCTTTACTTGTAACTTCTTTGTTGACTAACCGAGATAAATCGTCAGCAATTAAATTCTCACTTCCTTTTTTATCACGAATCTCCACATCAAACTTTTGTAACAAAAGCACCCATCTAATTAATTGTGGCTTTGAATATGGCTTTGTCAACAAATACTTAATGGCCGCATGATCAGTATAGATAACCACCTTAGATCTAATGAGATAAGATCTAAACCTCTTTAATGCATAAAATATATCCAAAAATTCCTTTTCCGTAGTGGCATAATTCAATTGAGCTTCATTTAAGACTTTACTAACATAATAAATGGCATGAAATACCTTTTCCCTTCTTTAGCCCAAAAAAGCACCTATGGCATAATCACTAGCATCACACATAAGTTCAAAATCTTTGCTCCAATCTGGAGCCACAATCACGGGAGCAAAAATCAAGCTTTTATTCAAAACATTAAAAGCTTGTACACATTCTTTACTCATCACATATGGCGTATCCTTGACAAGCAAATTACTCAACGGCTTAGTAATCTTCGAGAAGTCTTTAATAAACCTTCAATAAAACCCAGCATTGCCCAAGAAACTCTGGATTCCTTTTACATTCGTAGGTGTTGGAAGTTTTTAAATAACCTCCACTTTTGCTTTATCCACTTCAATCCCCCTGGCTGAAATCTTATGTCCCAAAACAATTCCTTTTGTCACCATGAAATGGCACTTCTCCCAATTCAAAACAAGATTTGTTTGAACACATCTTTTAAGAACAACTTCCAAGTTGGTCAAACACCTTTGAAAAGAATCTCCAAACACTGAAAAATCATCCATGAAGACTTCTATACTTTTCTCCATAAAATCTACAAAGATTGCCTGCATAGACCTCTGAAATGTGGCTAGGGCATTACATAATCCAAATGGCATATATCTATAAGCAAATACACCAAATGAACCTGTAAAAGTTGTCTTTTCCTGATCTTCAGGATCCACCACAATCTGATTATATCCAGAATACTCATCTAAGAAGCAATAATAAGCTTGTCCATAAAAGGCAAGGGAAAGTGATCCTTCCTAGTAGTTGTATTTAACTTTTTGTTATCAATGCACATCTGCCACCCAATAACTGTCCTTGTAGGAATAAGCTCATTTTTCTCATTGTATATCACTGTCATCCTTGCTTTCTTGGGAACCACCTGCATTGAACTTACCCATTTACTATCAGAAATTGGGTAAATGATAGCGGCTTCCAAAAGCTTCAATACTTCCTTCCTCATTACCTCTTTCATAACAGGATTAAGCCTCCTCTATGGTTGAGCTACTGACCTATAATCATCCTCCATAAGAATTCTATGCATTCAATATGTAGGACTTATACCTTTAACATCTGAAATTGACCACCCTATAGCACCTTTATTAGCTTTCAAAACTCCTACCAACTTCTCTTCTTCTTCTAGGGATAATGAGTTACTAATAATGACTAGTTTTCCTTCATTGTCTTCTAAAAACACATACTTCAAATGTGGTGGCAACTCTTTCAACTCAATCTTGCTTTCTTTAACTTTCTCCTTAGGCTCAACTTTCTCAAAACTAGCCTTTTCTATTGGAATTTCTTTTGATGACTCCAAATCCACCACACATCCTTCAATCAAATTTTCCTCTTCTTCATTCAAATCTTCACATTCATCAATAAGAGTTCTTCCCAATAAAGACGCATCACGCACCCTATTCCCTTGCATCATACAAAGTTCATCCATGATGTCCACTTGAAAGCATGCTTTATCATCTTTAGGATGTGACATTGCTTGAAACACATCAAAATCCACCTCTTCATCTTGCACTCTGACTTTAAGTTTTGCCATTCTCTACATCAATCATGATCCTAGTCATCTCCTTAAATGGTCTTCCAAGAATCAGAGGCGCATCTCCATTATGACAAAATCCACTAGAAACAAAAATTTATTCACCTTTACTATTACATCTTCAGCCACTCCATATGGATATTTAAGAGATCTATCCGCCAATTGAAGAGTCATCCTTGTCGGCTTAAGTTCCAACCTTTAGTTCTCTTAAACATAGAGAGGGGCATTAAATTAATGCTAGCTCCAAAATCAATCAAAGCTTTTCCAACTTCTAGCTCCCCTATGGTACATGGAATGGTAAAACTCCCAAGACCTTGCAATTTATGAGGTAACATTTTCTGTATGATTACATTGTAGTTACCTTGCACCTCAATAGTTTCCGTCTCAATATACTTTCTTTTCTTCATGAGAAGAAGTTCTTTCAAGAATTTCGCATATGACGGCATTTGCTGAAGTGCCTTAGAGAACGGTATGGTGATTTCCAACTTCTTAAAAATCTCCATAAATCGATCAAACTGTTTTTCTTTTTCCTTCCTTGAATATATCTTGGGATAAGGAAGGGGTTTTTCAAACTCTCTTTCTTTTAATTTTTCAACCTCTTCTTTTTTTACTTCTCCCTCAAATCTTAATTTTTCACTCATAACAATTCCTTCTTCCTTTATTTTCTCCCTCTGATCACTCTTCTTTTCTTCACTCTCTCTTTCTTTCTCTCTTTTCTCATTTTTTCTCTCCTCTACCACTCTACCACTCCTAGTAACAACAGTCTCACATTCTTCCCTTACAACACTTCTCATATTTCTCTCACACCCATGCTCTTCCAATCTAGTGTTCATGTCCTCTAAGCTTTTAATATAAAATACACTTCTATTCATAACCTGCTGAAAAAGCTCTTCAAAATCTGCATTTTTCCTAAACAACGTGACTTGTGGCTGCTTTTGAATTCTTGAAATTTTTCTAATTTCTTGCGGCAGTAAAGAAAGTCTTTGTATAATTCTCTCCAACTATTGAGTAATCATCATATACTGCTCCAATATAACATCATAATATTGTGACAGTGAAGCTTTCTGTTGTTGGATAAAATCAACATTTTCACAGTTCATCTCATCGTTACTAGCCGTCATATCCTCTATAAGCTCATAAGCTTCCTCAGCAGTCTTATTCTTAATATTACCTCCAGCTGCGACATTCAACATAAGTTTGGACTGTGTACAAAAGGCCTCCAAGGAACCTGAGAACCAATGTTGTGCTATCAAAACCGTGTATAGGCATCTTTCTCAGCAAACTTTTGAATCTATCCCATGCCTGACGTAGGGTTTCCTCCATGCCCTGTCTAAATGAAGAAATATACATCTTTCCGCTATTGATTTTGGACTGTGGGAAATAATTCTCTAAATTGTTGAGATTGTTGACAACACAAACTCTATATCAAACTGGTTTTTAATGATGACAACACACTGCTTAATAACAGTACATATGTTCCAGTACTACATGTTCAGTTGATGTGCTATACTGTTTTGAATAATATCTTTATTGAACATGTTTTGTTATTTTGCATGGATGTTCCTATCATTGACTATGTGTTATATGTTTGGAACATGCTTGTATTGAAATGTGTGTTAAAATGATTTTGATTACTTTTACACATTTATGAAGAAAAGCTCACAAGTACTTTTATGAACTTATATTTGTTGTGACAAAGGACCAGTTCAGTCGACTACACCAGTAATTGAGTCGACTAAGCTAAAAATCTTTGTACAAATTTTGTGCATGTGTACTTGATGAGATTTTGAGATGAAAAGAATTTCAAAGTGTTTTTTCATGAGTCAGTCAACAATGTGAATCACTCATTCGACTGTATTACTGTTTTATTTGGAATTCTGTTTTGCCTACTTGCTCCAACGGCTATATTTTCAAAAGTTAGTTAGGATTAACTAATTGGGTCAACTGTCATAAATGTGCATTGCTTTTGTTGACTGAGGAGCCTGTGTGTTGACTATCTGTTATAACTAATTTAATACAGTCGACTGTATTAGTAGGCTATTCGACTGAGGCTGACAAGAAAACTATAAATAGAAACAGAACACGATTTGTTCTGAGACTAATCTGATTTAAAGTTTTCATTGTCTTGTTTCAAAGAAAGCTCTCAGTTTCAGAAGCTCCAAGAATTCTCCAAGAAGACGGTGGTGATCTTTCTTGAGAGAGATTCAGATTGAGGAGTCATTTGCGCTTACTGTTTGATCAACATCTGCACAAAGAAGGTGCTTCTGGTTTGATCTTGAAGGCTTGACATCCTATGAAGACTGCTACATTTGACTGTAGGCTTGGCAACCTGTGAAGTGTGTTGTGATAGGCTTGGCAACCTATGAAGCGTGCTGTAATAGGCTTGGCATCCTGTGAAGAGTGTTGGTGACATGTTGAGGATTGTTCAAGGTGGGTGCATGATGGGTGTCGCGACCCACACAAATTTGATTGCATATTCGAAATGCAGTATAGCTAGGGAATGACCCCTAGGTCCTCTCCCAAAGACCAATTTCGCGGTTCGAGAATCGAGTCTAACAGGAAAAGGGGGGGGTTGAAAGTGTGTTGCAAAAATTAAAGAACTCAATATAACACAGATGAAAACAAACCAATTTGAGCCAACATGGTAATTAAACTAACATTATTAAAAACCTTAGACAACATTTAAATATCAAACACTGTTATAAATTAATAAACAAACACAGTTAAAAATAATTAAATGCAACACTAACTCAAACACATAAACTCAACCTATCAACTAAATTAATTAAAAACCAAAGAAACCAACAAGCCTAATTTAATCCTAGCAAATTACTTGACATAATGGCAATTAACAAATGAAATTAAAAGTCCAATTGGCCAAAGAAAGAGCACATGGCCGTGAGAAATGTTCAAAGGTCCAACTCCAAAATTCTATCTTCACTTAACCACCAAATGTATTGTCTTTTTGTCTCATGTGCACCAAATTCTAAAAAGGAATTAAAATATACTTAAATCAAGCCATTTGAAACCGTGCCCTCACTCCTTTCATGCAGCAAATTCGGACATCCCATTCCAAGAGCAAATTGTCGTGAGCTCATGTGCATGCTACAAAGAAAATTGCTTTAAAAACCAATGTCCAAATGGAAGATACCATGGATAGTCAAACCAATGTGCCAAGTAAGCTTAACCAAGAGAAAAAAAAAACTTCAAAAACCTTCAAATACCATTAATGTCTCGGCAAAAACAATGCAAGAACCAAGCTCAAAGTGGAATTCGATCCTCTTAGAGCTTTTTCCTTTAGATATTTCGGACTTAAAAGCTAGAGTTTTCCTCTTGCCTTGATCCTCTTCAGCAGTCAATCTCCTCAACTCAAGTTCATGCTCACGGAGCTTTCCAAACAGAATTGGCATTGACATCTAAGTAAGATTTTGTGACTCTGAGATGGCAGTCACCTTTGGTTGCCAAGACCTGTCCAANGATTTCAGAATTTTCACATTAAGTTCATCAGTATCAAAATTCTTACCCAACCCTGTTAAGTGATTCACAATGTGAGTGAATCGTTTTTGAACGTCAGAGATCGTTTCTCCAGGTTGCATTCTGAACATCTCATATTCCTGAATGAGAGTATTCTTCCTAGCACGTTTCACGTCCTCTGTTCTTTCATGAGTGACTCTGAGGACTTCCCACATTTCTTGTGTTGTCTTACATACTGAAATTCTATAAAATTCATCAAGTACAACAGCAGATGAAATTATATTACGAGCTTTAATATCAAACTGAGCTCGTCTATTTTCTTCAGCAGTCCAATTAAAATAGGGTTTTTCTGTCTCTACACCATCAACAGTACTCATAGGAATATAGGAGCCATTTTGTACAGCTTCCCAGATGCCTCTATCAACAGACCCCATGAAAATCTCCATTCTCACTTTCCAAAAAGCATAGTTATCACCAGTAAACAATGGAGGTCTGTTAATGGAAGCACCCTCAGCCTATACATGGTTTTGATTGTGACCGGCCATTTTCGCAAATAATTTGAAAAACTATCAAAGCAAGCTCAGATACCAATTGTTGGTATCGTAGGGGGTAATTTTCGAAGAATAAAAACGCAGCGGAATTAAAACACAGAGAGCGTAAAGCGTATTAGGTCACAATCGAAACAATTTTGGCCCTTTTTAGAAAAGTAATTTTCTTTCAGAAAATTAACCAAACAGTTGATGTGCGTTAAATAAAATAAGTGTAGGGAGTAGAAAAATCACACAGATATTTTTATACTGGTTCGATTCAACAGAATCTACGTCCAGTCATTAATCACTACAAATAGTGATTAACAGTTCCACTAAAATTGGTTTAACAGATTACAAACAAATTTACAGAAATAGAATGAAAAGAACCACTCTACCAACTTGAAGAGAACCGCTCCGGCAATCGACCAACGATTCGCGAGCTTCTCCTTTCACAAGACCAGGCAGAGTTCCTTGCTAACTTGAAGAGAGTCTGCTCCGACTATCGACACA
>NW_014543596.1:178582-182850 GCF_000741045.1 Vigna radiata var. radiata | reverse complement strand
AATCGATTATTCAAGTATGACTTGTGATAATCGATTATTGCTTCATGATAATCAATTATTTTAGTTCAAAAGCATCTGATAATCGATTATAGCTTAACCATAATCGATTATACCAGTAAAAATTACAATGTTTATCATTTTCCTACTACATTCAATGTCTACAAGTTGCTTTTTAAGTATTTTCCTTTTACATTCAAAAACTACAAGTTGCAGCATCACCAAAACTTATCTTCAGGTTTTACCAATACTTCCTCATTGGTAACAATTCCCAAAACAATTCCAAAGCTCCAAAATTCCTAAGGTTCAGGTGATCATGGTTTTTCACTTAGGCTATTGTATGAGCTTCAAAACAAAGAAATGGGGGAAGGATAGGCTCAAAGGGCTAACAAAGAGATCATAACAGGGTCGGCTATTTGGCTAGAGAGGCTCAATCAACAAAATGCCTTTATCATTTTCAAACATGCGCATGAATCAAGAATTATCAACAGAGTCAAGCCAAGGCAAATGTGCAAGCAGTCCAGACACATATCACACACAAGAAAGATCACCAAATGGCTCAAATCTCACATAGGTAATCGGTCACAATCAATTCAACTCTCAAACATTATGATTATCTTCCAAGCAAAGAAGAGCAAGGAGTCCAACAAAATACAGTATCAATGCAGTGAAGGGAAACTAGCAACCTAATCACAGTCCAGAATTCACGAAAAGCATACAAAACTGTACACCAGACATAACAAACTACCTAAAAACTAAAACATAAACAAAGAAACAACCTCCCCTAATAGGCCACACTTAAACGACACAATGTCCTTAGTGTGCCACAATCAACAGATCAACAATCAGAACAATCATCAGATACAGACAAAGTGCAATAAAAGTGAGGAGAGAAGGAGAAAAGAAACTCCCTGAGTCAGCTAGAAGGGTAGGTGGAGTGGACTAAAGACGTCTCCTCCACCACTGCATCCAACAAAGAAGGATTGCTGAGGAAAGGCTTCAGTCTATGCCCGTTCACCTTGAAGCTTGTAGCTGCAGATGGATCCTGGATCTCTACTGCACCATAAGGATAAACATTAGTCACAACAAAAGGTCCAGTCCACTTTGATCTCAACTTACCACCCATTAGGCCAAGCCTAGAGTTATACAACAAAACCTGCTGGCCAACCTCGAAGTCCTTTCTTATAATGGAACTATCATGGAACTATCATCCAATTCATTCAGTTGCAACTTCCTTTCCTCTTCAGCTTTGTTAATGGAGAAGTTGCAAGTCTTCACACCCCAGTATGTCGATGCTCAATTTCAACTGGTAGATGACATGCCTTTCCAAAGACAACCTGATAAGGAGACATCCTTATGGGTGCTTTGTAGGCAGTCCTGTGGGCTCAAAGAGCATCATCCAACCTATTGCTCCAATCTTTCCTGTTGGGCTGGACAATCTTTTCCAAAATCCTCTTAATCTCCCTGTTGGAGATCTCAGCCTGCCCATTTGTTTGGGGGTGGTAAGGTGTAGAAACTCTATGCGTCACCCCATATTTCTTTAGCAAGGCTTGCATGGATCTGTTGCAAAAGTGGGTTCCTTGATCACTAACAATCGCTCTAGGAACTCCAAACCTGCAAAAGAGGTGAGATCTGACAAAATCTACCACAACCCGAGCTTTTTTAGTCCTGGTGGCTCCAGCATCCACCCATTTTGAAACATAATCCACAACAAGGAGAATAAAAGAGAAACTAAAAGAAACAGGAAAAGGACCAATGAAATCTATACCCCAGACATCAAACACCTCAAAGAACACCATAGGTTGTTGAGGCATCTTCTGTCTCTGTGAAATAGGTTTGTCTGCTCTCTGACACGGCTCATAGCTGCTACAAATCCTCTCTGCATCCTTGAAGATGGAAGGCCAGTAGAAACCACAATCAAGCACCCTGCGAGCTGTTCTTTGAATCCCCAGATGACCACCAGGTGAGGAGGCTTGACAAAACTGCAGGACCGAGTCAATCTCATGGTCCGGAATGCATCTCCTAGTAACCTGGTCACTGCACAACTTCCACAAATATGGGTCATCCCAAACATAATACTTAGCATCACTCTTGATTTTAGAAATTTGAGCACGTGATGCTAAGGGAGGAAAAATAGAAGCAACCAAATAATTCACAATGTGTGCAAACCAAGGAGTAGGGTGAGAAGAAGAAATCATTAACAAACTCTAATAAGGAAAGTCATCCTAGATGGGAAACACATGAGCCTGATCCCCAGCTCTTTCAATCCTGCTGAGGTGATCTGCAATCAAGTTTTGTGCTCCATTCCGGTCTTTAATCTGCAAGTCAAACTCCTGGAGTAGTAGCATCCACCTGATCAATCTAGGCTTTGACTCAGCCTTTTTCAATAGAAACTTTAGAGTTGCATGGTCAGTATACATAATAACAGGAGAACCAAGCAAATACGACCTAAATTTATCTAGGGCAAAAACAATTGCCAACAACTCCTTCTCAGTCGTGGTCTAGTTTGCTTGGGCAGCATCCAAAGTGCGGGAAGCATAATAGATCACTCGAGGCAGCTTGTCAATCTTCTATGTAAGGACAGCTCCCAAGGCATAATTTGACGCATCACATATGAGCTCGAATGAGGCTGTCCAATCTGGTGCCTGAATGATCGGAGTGGTGGTCAAAGCTTCCTTCAGGCAGTCAAACGCTTGCTTGCACCTGTCATCAAACTCAAAGTCGATGTCCTTCTTCAGCAATCTGGACAAGGGAAACGCCTTCTTACTAAAATCCCTGATGAAGCGCCTGTAGAAACTTGCATGTCCTAGAAAAGATCTAACCTCTCGCACACAAGAGGGGTAAGGCAACTGCGAAATCACAGATATCTTAGCAGGATCTACCTCTATTCCCTTTTCAGAAATAATATGCCCTAGAACCAAACCTTGTTCAACCAAGAAGTGACATTTCTTAAAATTGAGAACAAGGTTTGTTTCTATGCATCTTTTCAACACTTTCTCCAGACTATCTAAACATGCATCAAAAGAGGATCCATACACAGTAAAATCATCCATAAACACCTCTATGCAACTCTTAAGAAAGTCGCTGAAAATGCTAAGCATGCACCGCTGGAAGGTACCAGGGGCGTTGCATAGGCAAAAATGCCAAAGTGGCAGGTGAATGTGGTTTTCTCTTGATCCTCAGGAGCAATATTGATTTGGAAATAACCAGAAAAACCATAAAGAAAACAATAATGAGATTTACCTGCCAGGCGCTCTAGCATCTGATCAATGAATGGCAGGGGGAAGTGATCTTTCTTGGTTGCTTGATTGAGCCTCCTATAATCAATGCAGACTCTCCAGCTATTCTGCACTCTAGTGGGGATAAGTTCATCCCTCTCATTCTTCACAACAGTGAGGCAAGTCTTCTTAAGCACAACATGGATGGGGCTCACCCACTGACTATCTGAAATAGGGTAGATGATCCCAGCTTGTAAAAGCTTCATCACCTCCTTCTTAATCACGTCCATGATCACGGGGTTTTGCCCCATCTTCCAACAGAATTATATGCATGCATGTGGATGGGCTAATACCAGGTATGTCAGCCAAACTCCACCCAATGGCCTTCTTGTGCCTCCTCAGCACATCAAGCAACTTCTCCTCTTGAACAGAATCAAGGGAGGTAGAAATGATCACAAGTTTCTTCTCATCATCCCCCAAGTACACGTACTTGAGGTTTTTTGGGAGTTGTTTCAGCTCAAGAGTGGGTAATGCATTCTAACTCTAAAGAATGAACAGGTAAAGGCAGAAAACCCTTCTCATCATAATCAAGATCAATATCCATCACAGGTATATCAACAACATCATCAATATCATCCAAATCATCAAAAATACGCATATCATCAATAACCTGGACATCATCAATACCCTAGACATCACAGTTTGCATCTATATCATCATTAAATTCAACAACATTTCCAATTCCTGATTCAATCCCAGATGTTATGCATGAATGTATAGAAAATAGAAAAGAATGTTTCTTCTCATGCATCGAACGAAAATCATCAACAATGAACTCATCCAAAATGTCATCCAATGTATCAATTCTAAACACAGAATGGTCCTCAACTGGATATTTCATGGCATCAAGGATATTAAAATGCACAACAATATCAGCAATTTCCATAGACAATGTCCCAGCATACACATCAATCTTGGTACGGGGAAGTTTTCAAAAATGGCCTACCTAGGATAATGGGGGCGGATCCATGAGAGAAACCGTCCTCCATCTCC
>NW_014543596.1:175541-178302 GCF_000741045.1 Vigna radiata var. radiata | reverse complement strand
TGGCCAACTGAATGACCACACTCGTAGGCTGTAATGGACCAAGAGACAAAGATTTATAAATAGACAATGGCATGACATTTATAGATGCACCCAGATCCAGCATAGCATTTTCAAACTTACTATTACCAATCACACAAGGAATGCAAAACGTACCTGGGTCCTTGCACTTTTCAGGAATGTGCGGGAACGACTTACCAATAAGAGCTAATACATTCCTTCCCATGCTAATTCTCTCATTACCCTTCATCTTCCTTTTGTGTGTGCACAAATCCTTCAAAAATTTGGCATACTTGGGTATCTGTTTGATGGCATCGAGTAGAGGTATGTTCACCTCTACTTTCCAGAAGGTCTCCAGAATTTCCCTATCCACCTCTTCAGTCTTTTTGCTAGGAAGTGCCCGTGAAAGGAATGGAAGAGGGATAGGTCGGTCAACCAATGGAGAAGGTGTGGCAGCGACGGTGGAGGTGGAGGAGGGAGAAGGTCCACCTGGAGAAGATCCACCGATCGAAGAAAAGATCCACCAACCTCAAATGCTCTGCGTGGTCTGTCATGGTTGTCCTCTCTAGGACAAGTGGCAGGCACGGGTGTAGGTGTAGAAGCGGGCTTTGAAGGCACAACAATCTACTTCCCTGATCTGAGGGTAATGGCACTAACATTCTTTGGGTTCTGCACAGTCTGGGATGGTAACTTATCAGAATTCTGATACTACGCCTGGTTCATCTAAGTAGTCATCTGACCCATCTAGTTAGTGAGACTTTGTATGGAAGCTCTAGTTTCCTGCTGAAACTGCAGGTTTTGCATAGTCATCTGTCTCACTAACTCTTCCAATGAAGGCTCAGAAGAAGTGGAAGGTTGGGCAGCTGGTTGGGCAGGTGCCTCTTGCTGTTGTTGTTGTTGTTGTTGCCTCTGGTGTTGTTGCATAGGTGGAGGCACATATCTGTTAGGTGCTTCGGCATTCTGGAAAGGTGGCGCCTGTTGTTGCTACTGTGGCTCAATGTTCCACCTAAGATTGGGGTGATTCCTCCACCCTGGGTTGTACCTGTTGCTGGACAAGTCATAATTCTGCTGTTGTGGCTGCCTGCTGTTGTAGATGTTAGTAGCATAAGCCTGAGGCGCATCAGAGGCAGCTGAGTGTTGCAAGGTAGGACAAGCATCAGTGTAGTGGCCACTAGAAGTACAAACAACACATAGTCGTGCAACAGATGCGGATGAAGCTGTAGGTTTCTGGTTGGTTGTCAACTGTGTCACTAACTTCGTAAGAGATTCAATCTTGTCTTCCAACTTGTTTTCAATAGCTGATAAAGACTGGGCAACAACATCATGTACGCCCCTCACCACAATGGCATCATTCCTGGCGTTAAACTGCTGGGAGTTGGAAGTCATATTCTCAATCAATTGCCTAGCCTCAGCAGGTGTGGTGTCTCCAAGAGCACCACCACTGGCAGCATCAATCATACCCCTATCCATGTTGTTCAAATCCTCATAGAAATACTGGATAAGGAGTTGTTCAGGTATCTGATGGTGGGGACAACTTGAATAAAGTGTCTTGAATCTCTCCCAATACTCATACAAGCTCTCTCCACCAAGCTGCCTAATCCTAGTGATGTGTTTCGTGATAGCTATGGTCTGGGATGCTGGGAAAAATTTCTCCAAGAACAACCTCTTCAGATCATCCCAGCTAGTGATGGATCTAGGCGCCAAAGCGTACAACCAATCCTTAGCAACACCTTCCAATGAAAGAGGGATTGCCTTCAAGAAGATGTGCTCTTCAGGAACATCATGTGGTTTCATAGTGGAACAGACAATATGGAATTCCTTCAAATGCTTATGTGGACTCTGACCTGCAAGACCATGAAACTTGGGCAACAAATGGATTAGTCCATTCTTGAGAACAAATGGAACGTCCTCATCAGGATATTGGATGCACAAGCTTTCCATATTGAAATCAGGTGCAGCCATCTCCCTAAAAGTCCTCTCACGAGGTGGAGGTTGTGCCATATTGTTCTCAGTGTGAAAAACAACAAAATCAGAATCAGAATCAAGTGTAAATGCAAGAGATGCAGTGGATGCAGTATGCACAGAATACTCAGCAGTGGGATGCATAGTATCTAATGGAACAAACTCGAAAACAGACTCTAAAGACAAATTCCTAGAATTCCTAACTAACCTATGAAACGTCCTATCAATTTCAGGATCAAAAGGTGGTATGAATCCAGGATTTCCTTTAGTCATGCACTAAATCAAAACACCCTCTAATCATGAAACAATAGCACAAAAATTCAAAACACAGAAAACAACACAAGACAACACAACTCACATAAACACAAACACAAGACAAGACTCAAAACTGAACCGTTGGTCCCCGATAAAGGCACCAAAATTTGATGGGTATCGCGACCCATACAAATTTGATTGCATATCCGAAATGTTGTATAGATAGGGAATGACCCCTAGGTCGTCTCCCAAAGACCAATTTTATGGTTCGAGAATCGAGTCTAACAGGAAAAGGGGGGGTTTGAAAGTGTGTTGCAAAAATTAAAGAACTCAATATAACACAGATGCAAACAAACCAATTTGAGCCAGCATGGTAATTAAACTAACACTATTAAAAACCTTAGACAACATTTAAATATCAAACACTGTTATAAACTAATTAACAAACACAATTAAAAATAATTAAATGCAACACTAACTCAAACACATAAACTCAACCTATCAACTAAATTAATTAAAAACCAAAGAAACCAACAAGCCTAATTTA
>NW_014543596.1:140467-168711 GCF_000741045.1 Vigna radiata var. radiata | reverse complement strand
TCTGCCCTATACTCATTTTATTATTAACGCACGTTATCTGCTTGGTAAATTTTCTGAAAGAAAATTGTTTGACTTAAAAAGGCAAAATTGTTTCAACTGTGACTTGTTACGCTGTACGCTCTCTGAGTTTTTAATCCGCTGCGCGAAACTCTTTTAAAAATTAACCCCTCCGATACCAACACCTCCAGCTCTTTCTTCTTCCTCACACCGAAAACACTCACCTAAAAGACCCCATTTCAAAGTTCAACTTCATTCAAGACCGAGTGCTGCAAGGAATATTTGGAAATTTGAAGATTTCGTGTAGGATGAATCAAGACCGTGGCAACTTAGTGCAAAAGTTGGGTTGTAGCAGTGTTGGGTCGTAGCATAGGATTAAATTCATTTGTTTTTTTTTTATTTTTTTGTATTTGATGGGCTTGTGTCAGCCCACTGTCACGTAGTTTTAGTTTCTGTTTTGTAAAAGGTCTCTTATAAAGTCCAAGTAGATTGGAAGAGTTCTTAGTGCTCTTTCCAACTCTTGGCAACTTTAATTGTTTTCTTTTATTGTCTTTGGTTTGTGTTTCACGTGTAGGTGTGACTTTTGTCACATTAGAGTCTGATGTTTTTGTCTCTCACGTTTTAGGGGTCTTATTAGAGTCCGTGATTGTCTTTGGTTGTGCTTGTTTCTTGAGTCTTGTACTTTGATTTTAAAGGTAATTTTATTTTAAAGGAAAATTAGTTAGTAGCTTAAGACATTTCTGGCTAGGTAAGACTTGGTACTTAAGCAGTCTTTATGACTCACCTCTCTTACCTGGGACTTGTCTAAAAGTGAAACTTTTAATCCTTTAAAATAAGAAAACTTTTAAGAACAAAGATGTCTTGTTATAGTTCATATAGGTCTTCTTCTAGGTCTTCTTCATGTAGGTTGTCTAGTTTAGATAATGTTGATGAAATGTTTAAGCAAGCTAGGAATTTTCCATTCTTTGGTAAAGACATAGGTGCATTATCATACCTAGCTTGGGAAAAAGAGGTTGATAAAATAGATCCTTGGTTTTATAGAGAGAGTCAATCTTATGCTCTTAGCATTTATCTCTCTAAATTATAAAAACATGCAAGAGAGTGGTGGGATGAAAGGCAATATAATGTTAGGAAAGGTAGGAAGTCTCCCATTGATGATTGGTGTGATTTAAAAGCTTGCATGAGAAGAAAGTTTGTGCCTTCAAGCATTAAAAGAAACCTAGAACTAATTAGAGATTGCATTGAAATGGAAAAATGTTTCTTGGGAGTTTAAGTGATCATGGGTTTCTTAGGAGAGAATTAGAATTTGGAGTCAAACTTAAAGAGATCAAGGATAAGAAGAGAGAAAGAGTAGAAAAAGAGAGAATACAAGAAGAAAGGAGAAGAGAAGAAGAGAGGAGAGAAGAAGAAAAAAGAGAGAGAAGAAGAGAAAAGAAGAGAAGAGAGAAGAAGAGAAGAGAAAGAGAGAAGAAAAAGAGAGAAGAGAACAAGAAGATGAAAGACAAGAAAGGGAAAAGAAAGAAAAGGAGGAAGTCTTACTAAGAGCAATTTTACCTCCAACCATAGAACCCAATCTTAAAAGGGAAGGTTTTCAATCTTTTCCCATCATTATTCACTTTTTGAGTATTGATTTCTCTTTCCAACCAATTGCCATTCCACATTCTATGCAAACATTTTCAAACTATGGCAATTCAAATCTTAAGTTATTGTAATCTTCAAGAAAACAAGTAACTCAAGACAATATTGAATTTGGACTTCTAACATTTTCAAAGATTACAAATCAAAATACTAGGAGTCTTTATTCTATTGTTTTAGTAGAAAATTTCCTCTTTGGATTGGCATTAATTGAAGATATATTTGATGCATATTGCAGATTCGTCTTTGATCCAGGAGGAAGAAAAGTGGATCTAAAAGAATAAGGTCATTCCAAGATGGCCATGCTCCAAAGAATGTGTGGAGCTTCTTCATAAGGCGATTGCCAGATTTGAGGACAAATCTTTTTTAAGAGGGAGGGTATGATGGAATCCCTCTTGACACAGTCCTCTTTCATATATTTTACATTTTATTGTATCTGTAGTGTAGCTTGCAAAGAGCATGGGTTACTATAAATACTCAGCTCCTCATTGTATTTCCCACTTTTGAGATTAATGAGAATAAAATTTTCTAATTCAGAAAATTATTCTCTCTTGAAAGTCATAGGCTAGAGAGTCCAAAGACTCCCTCTAGCCACCTTCCAAAGCACACTTCCTATTTTTTTTCATTTCTCCATTAATTTCCATGGTGCTTCTCACTCATCCACGCCGATCCACTCTCTGGCTGCCACATCTTCATTTGCTTCTAGTGCATTCATCAGCGATTCACTTCTCATTTTCCACCTACGCATCTGAACCACAGAGCCACATTTCATTTCTCTCTCGCGAGCGAAGCTCCATCGCTTTCTCTCGAGAGCTCTCGCCATCGCCAACCATATCTCCTACACTGTAAGCTTCACTTTCTCTCTCAGTTCTTTCGTTTTTCTCCACAAATTCCATTTCTTGGATTCTTCCACATCACAGAAGCTTAAACCTAGGGCTTCCTCATCCTTTTTCCATTTTCCTTCAAATTTCACCGAACAAAAGCCTTTCCACCGATTGATTTTCGAGTTCCACCGTTCAACCTTTGTTTCAAACCGATTAATCGGTTCGTTTGAGTCGTTTCACCGTTTCTAGGGTTTCCTTGGTCTAGGTTACAGATCTCTGAGTTCCTTTCTCAGATCTGGTTTGTCCTTCGAAGATTTGTTCAGTTTTCCTCCGATTTCTCTCTTGATCTAGAGGTACCAACATTCCGCTGCATCATTTCTCTCTGGAGAAAGCTTCGAGGATTTGCGTCACGCCTACGGTCTATATCTCGGAGCCTTCTTCCATCAAGCACTTTCCAGCCACCAAAAAACCATCAAACTCTGGTTCTAAACTGTTTTCAAACATCCAAAACGAAATATAGAAGAAAAGAGCCAAACCCACAACACCCACACAACACCTTAAGCTCTCTTCAACCCAAAACTCACATAGAACTCCATTTTCATCAACCAACCAACCAAAATGCAAGGGAAACCGTGGATAACAGCAGCAAATGAGTAGGAAAACGAAAATATAACTTCATTCAAACCCAAGAAACTCCATGGAAATACAAAGACAAGCTTAAAAGCTCAAGCTTCAAACATCAAAAACAAGCAAATGGAAGAAGGAGTGAACGGATTTTCACCACCAATGAGTTAAGACAACCAAGAGTAAGTCAAGGGAAGAAGTAAATCTGCATCATATCATTGAAAATGGCTCAAAACCGTGGCACCAAACAAGCACCATGAGAGCATGTTCAAAACAAGAGAAACCCTAGAAGAAAGAAGCAAAAACCATGAGTTATGGGTCTCTAAGTGTGTGGCTCGGTATTCACACCCTATATGACCGAGAATTACAATTTGGTGGGGTCCACACACTACAAGTCAGCCCTAAAGAGATGCCACATGGCCCCCACAATTGGTTTTTACAAAAATGCCCCTAAAGGGGTCCAAAACACCAAATTCCAATTAAGGGCTTCTAAAAAACGAAATTACAACTTAATTAAAATGGAAGTGACTAAATGTTGAGTCTTGAATGATCACGCCACCATCCCTAATGCTCCAAATGATGTTTCCTAAAATTTCCCTACAACCAAAATACACTTATTCAGATCAGAAAATCCAAATTAACACAATTACGAATTTCCGACCAAATTAAGCAGAATTCGGAAAACGGGGAAATAACAGACAATTAAACACAATTCCCTAGTTTATTTAAGTGTAATAAACTAAATATAGTTCAAGAAATAACCACTCATCAGTGCAGATTGTAGGATAGGGGATTCTTGCTGCAATTCTGGTTTTTGTGTGTAGCTATATTTGGTTTTGGGTTAGAGAGGAGATTTATATTTTTGTGTGGTCCTTCTATAAATTCCTTGTTGTAAAAACCGCAACCATTATAGTACATTTGCTTCCAAGGTTGGAAGGACACTGGATGTAGGCATTGTTGGCCGAACCAGTATAAAAATCAGTGTTTGATTTTCTCTATCATGCACTTTTTACATTCAGTCGATTATACCTGTTTAGCAGTCAACTACGTTTTTCCGCTGCATTATATTTTTCAATAACTTTCATTTCAAGGAAAGATCAAAAGCTTTGAGTTTTCATACAAAGATTGCGAAAAGATTTTAAATTTGAACTAACACCAATTCACCCCCTCTCTTGGTGTAAAATGAAGCCAACCTGTTTCTTAACAATGGGCACCAGAGCTGGTTTTCATAAGATATTTGAAAATTCAGTCGACTTTTTTTTTATTCTATTCGACTGTAAAACCTGAGGATGGCTTCTTTTTCGCATACAAGAAAAGCTTATGATTTTGAAATTGATTTTGCATCTGCTCCCTGTAATTTGAAGTCAAAATTTGTAACTGGTGGCTTCTTTGAAAATTTTAAAACAGGTAGCTTGGGATGCAAGGTAACCCGTGAGGAAGAAGTTTGCTCACAGACGTAGAAATCGATCTTGTTGAATAACAAGTTTACAAAATTTCTGAAGAAAACGAATAATCAAGATCATTCTGTTGATGCCAGGAAAGTCAAGAATAAAGGAGAGGTGATTATGATGGCAAAATCATTGGTATAGGTAAAATAAAAACTCCTTCTTCTTATGAAATTAAAAATGTTTTACTTGTTGAAGGGTTAAAGCACAATCTGCTTAGCATCAGTTAGCTGTGCGACAAAGGCATGAAGATCACCTTTGAACCTAAATACTGTCTGATCAGCAATGGGGCAACAAATGAGCTACTTCTTGTGGGAAAAAGGGTGAACAACATTTACTTAATCGACTTTACAGATAATGCATTCGAGTCTATTGTTTGCCTGATGACTAAGGAAGAAGATGTGTGGTTATGGCACAAAAGACTAGCTCACATTAGTATGAGTCAACTGAACAAGCTTGTCTCTAAGAATCTAGTGAATGGTTTGCCCAAGATTCGATTCAAGACTGATAGATTATGTAATGCATGCCAAAGAGGAAAGCAAACCAAACAGTCATTCAAAAGTAAGAGTGAAATGTCAACCATGAAGCCTCTGCAACTACTCCACATGGATCTATTTGGACCATCCAGAGCCAAGAGTCTTGGAGGTAATTCATACGGACTAGTCATAGTAGACGATTATTCAAGATATACTTGGAATTATTTCAATGCAGCCAAAAGTGATGCACTCAAGTTCTTCAAAAGATTTGCCACTGCCGTCCAAAATGAAATAGATCTAAAAATCAAGGTTATCCGAAGTGACCATGGAGGAGAGTTTCAAAATAAGGATTTTGATGAATACTTAGCTGAAATGGGAATCACTCACAACTTCTTTGCACCCAGAACACCACAGCAAAATGGAGTTATGGAAAGAAAGAATAGAGCACTTGAAGAGTTGGCAAGGTCAATGTTGAATGATAGGGACATGTCGAAATACTTCTGGGCAGATGCAGTGAGCACAGCTTGTTATGTACTGAATAGAACAATCATCAGATATATACTAAAACTTACACCATATGAATTTCTCAGAGGAAGGAAGCCAAACATTTCACATTTGAGAATCTTTGGAAGCAAGTGTTTTGTATTGAATAATGGCAAGGAAAATCTTGGAAAGTTTGACTCAAAAGCTGATCAAACAGTTTTCATAGGATATTCCTTGAACAGCAAGGCATACCGGATATACAACAAGAGAACTATGAATGTGGAGGAATCTATTCATATTGCATTTGATGAGTTTATCATGGATTCAAGCCATTCTAAACAAGTCAGGAACTTTGTTGAAGAAGACGAGAACTTAATTGATGAAGAAGGTCCTGAAGAAGTTACTGAGAAAGAAGTTGAAATAGAGCAAGTCGAATCTCCTAAAGTTGAGTCGATTAAGACTTGGAAAGTACCAAAAAATGTCTCAACAGAAAACGTTATTGGTGAAATGTCAAGAGGGGTGTCTACAAGAAGACAACTGAACCAGTATTGCATGAACGTTGCTTTTGTGTCCAAAATTGAGCCAAAGAAAATTGAAGAAGCATTAAGTGACGAAAATTGGATGATAACCATGCAAAAGGAGCTGAATCAGTTCACAAGAAATAATGTATGGGAATTAGTGCCTAGAAAACTTGAGTTATAAGTTATAGGTACAAAATGGGTTTTTCGGAATAAGATGGATGATTCTGGTGAAATTATAAAGAACAAAGCAAGACTAGTAGCAAAAGGCTAATGTCAAGAAAAAGGAATCAACTATGATGAAACATATGCGCCTGTAGCCAGACTAGAAGCTATCAGAATACTTTTAGCTATTGCATCTACAATGAAATTTAAGTTGTATCAAATGGATGTTAAGAGTGCCTTTCTGAATGGTTATATCAAGAAAGAGGTATATGTTGAGCAACCACCTAGATTTGAAGATTTTGAATACCCTAATCATGTTTACAAGCTCACAAAGGCCTTATACGGATTAAACCAAGCACTAAGATCATGGTATGAAAGGTTAAGTGAATTCCTTATGAAGAAAGGATACTCAAGAGGAAAGGTTGATTCCACTCTTTTCATAAAAACCTCAAATAATGATAAACTGTATGTACAAATTTACGTTGATGACATTATTTTTGGTTCAACTAATCCTATGTTGTGCAAAGATTTTCAAAAGTCATGCAGGAAGAGTTTGAAATGTCTATGATGGGAGAACTAACATATTTCCTAGGACTACAAGTGAAGCAAACCACAGATGGCATATTCATCCACCAATCTAAGTACTGCAATGATCTGTTGAAAAGATTCAAGATGACAGAATGTAAAGATGCTGCTACCCCAATGGCAACTAATTGTTACTTGGATCTAGATGAAGCTGGAAAAAGTGTAGATCAAAGAATGTTTCGAGGTATGATCGGTTCACTACTTTATCTTACTACCAGTAGGTCTGGCATAATGCATAGTGTCTATCTATGTGCTAGATTTCAATCTGCTCCTAAAGAATCACATCTTACTGTTGTTAAAAGAATTTTGAAATACCTCAAAGGTACTAAAAATCTTGGAGTATGGTATCCAAATGGCTCAAATCTTTTTCTAAACGGATATAGTGATTTTGACTTTGGGTTGTTGAGATTCTTGACAACACAAACTCTATATCAAACTGGTTTTTGATGATGACAACACATTGCTTAATAACAAGTACATATGTTCCAGTACTACATGTTTAGTTGATATGCTATAATGTTTTGAACATTATCTCTATTGAACATGTTTTGTTATTTTGCATGGATGTTCCTATGATTAAATATGTGTTATATATTTGGAACATGTGTGTTTTGAAATGTGTGTTAAAATGTTTTTTATTATTGTTACACATTTCCAAAGAAAAGCTCACAAGTACTTTTATGAACTTATATTGTGACAAAGGTTCAGTTCAGTCGACTACACCGGTAATGGAGTCAATTAAGCTAAAATCTTTGTACAGATTTTGTACACGGGTACTTGATGAGATTTTGAGATGAATAGAATTTCAAAGTGTTTTTTCATGAGTCAGTCGACAGTGTGGATCATTTATTCGACTCTAGTACTGTTGTATTTGGAATTATGTTTTGCCTACTTGCTCCAACGGCTATATTTTCAAAAGTTAGTTAAGATTAACTAACTAGGTCAATTGTCATAAATGTGCATTGATTTTGTTGACTGAGGAGCTTGTGTGTTGACTGTCTGTTATAACTGATTTAATACAGTCGACTGTATTAGTAAATATGTTTTGAGTGTTGGTATTAAAGGCTTGTGAAGTCTATTTGTTTCTTGCTTTCTTGAGTGCATTGAATTGACATTGTTTACCCTAGATATAGTGATAATGCATCTGTGAGGTTTTGTTGCTTTTCATTCACCTCTTGATCTGATTGATTATTTTGCAATCTTTTGAATTGCTTGGATGATTTCCATGAGTGTATCTACTTTCTCTGATTATCTGTGTGATGGATATTGTCTACTCCTTTTCTCTTTCCAGGATTCATTGAGGATTGTGTTGGAAAACAGGTAGGCTTCTTTTTACACCAAGAGGGGGGGTGAATTGGTGGGTTTTCAAAATCAGAGTCTTTTCGCAATTTTTTATATAAAGTAAAAACTTTACAAACTTTCTTCAATTGTAAGTAATGAAAATTCGTGTGCAGCGGAAAATCGTAGTTCACTATGCAGATAATAAAGCCGACTATAAGTAAAACATCAGGGATAGAGAAATTCAAACACTGGTTTTTATATTGGTTCCGCCTCAACGCCTATATTCAGTGTCCTTCTCGTACTTGGAAGCAAATGCAGTATAATGGTCAAGGTTTTTACAACAAGGCTTTTATAGAAGACCTCCACGTCAAAAATATAAAAGACCTCTCTAACCCTTTAACCAAAATATAGGTAAACCACAGCTAGACTTGCGGCAAGATGTCTGATAACGGTTCAAAAATCGTTATTTTCATACTTAATTTTGATACAAAACACACCCTTTATAACTTAGAAATTAGCTTGAAATCATGCAAATTGCTTTAGTTAGGTTAAAAGAGAGTTAAAGGTGGTTTTAGAGATATTATGCTTGGTTTTCCTTGTTTTGACAGGGTTAGACAAGAATTGAATGATAGAGATTGAAGAAGAAAGGAGTTGGACTCAAGGAAGGATGGAAAAAGGTGCAAAGGAGGAATCGCAGCCACCGCTCACCTAGTTTCAGTGCTGAGCGCCAGCCTTGTGAAAAGAGTCACTATCAAACACTTAAGCGCCAACGTTGAGGGGAAAAGTTAAAGTCGCACACACCGTTGAGTGCCACATCCAGCGCTGAGCGCTGGCCTTCTCAGAGACAACACTGCTAAATGCCTGGGCGTGAATGTTGAGCGTCCTACTTGAGTGTCGCTCCTACCGTTGAGCGGTGAAACCAACATTGAGCATTGTAGTTGGGCTTGGGCCTGTTTTCTGTAATTTTTCATAGTTTATAAATAGATTTGTGCAACCCTTAGGGTTATCTTTTGGCATAGAAAAGACGCAGAAACACCCATTCCCACTCCTTGGAGGCGGATTTTGGATGCGAAAGCTCTAATCTTTCAATTCTAGGGTTATCTCTTTCATTCTTTCCATTCAATTCATATAGTTTCACCATGACAATGGTGAACTAAAACCTTTATTGTTGGGGAACGATGTAATCCTTTTGAAACTCTCTTATATCGAAGTTCTTATTTTATTCATATACTTGTGCTATCAATAGTTTGTGTTTTCTTCTCTATACTTCAAGCTTACATTGTTTAACTCATTCAATGTCATGATCTTTGATTTTCTCGATATGGACACATACGGGGGAATCTAGACATGAGGGGAATTCTCTTGATTATGAAATATTACCTATACATAGGAATAGGACGGTCAATTGCTTTAAGCTTTTGTACACTGAAATGCATGACTAATTACTAGGGAGATTAGACATAGTAAACTAGTAATTGGGATTAGGCTCTCTTCGCCGAGACATCGGGTTTAGAGTAAATTAGAAAGTTGCATGACATTGATAACAAAGTTGAATTTAATAAGAATAGTAGATATAGGAGAGTGGATTACAATGAAACAATAAACCCCAACAACACCATTCATTCATATCTTTATCTGTCAATTGATCAAGCTTTTGGATTTGCATGTTTATTTTAGTTTTTGCATTATAAACCCTAAATTAAATTTTATCAAGTCTTAAGAAATCAATTCACATAAATGATTAGTCCTAAGAGTACCTTGGGAAACGATATTCGGACTTACTGTGTATTATTAATAATACACACTAATATTACTTGATACGATCTGGTACACTTGTCAGGGTGTTAACAATGTCCCCTCTCCTGTAATTTGCAAAACCACTTTCAACAATCCTCAAAGTGAACAAGACTCCATGAGTCTATCCCCTGTAATCACAACAGGTAATCACAACAATCACCACGGATGCCAACAAGAATCTTGATCAACCAGAGACACCTCAATGTGCAGATATGTTATAAAGCAGTGAGCGCGCAATCAGTCTCCCTTTGAATCTCCTTTAAGCAAGATCACTACCGTCTTCTTGAAGAGTTCTTGGAGCTATATAATCTCAGAGAAACAATCTGAAATAGAATTTGAAAGTGTTAGATCAAAAATGTCCAAAAGTCTTAGAACAATTTCATGTTCCATCTATTTATAGAATTCTGTTAATCAGACGCTCCCTTAGTCGAGTAAGATACTGATCCAGTCGGCTAGGTTATGACAGTTATAACAGAATAGTCAGACCAATAGCATTCGGTCAAACAAAATAAATTCTCATTCAATACAGTTGACTTTCATTAATGCAACTAACTTTTAAAAATATAGTCGTTATTGTTCATGAGCATAATAGAATTTATAGCAAACAACTAATACAGTCGACTTCAACATGTCAGAGCATTTTGAAATTCTTTCCTTCACAAAATCTCACATAGCACTGTTTTTGAAAATCTGTACAAAGACTTTAGTATAGTCAATTCAATTAGTAATGGAGTCGACTTTACTACAGTTTTGTCACACAGTTATAAGTTCACAAAAGTGCTTGTAGTTTTCATCCTTTAAAACATGTGTAATGCAACCAAATATGATGTAACATGTACAAGCTCAATAAGTATGCATTCACATAGAGGTATAACACAGAAACATGTTCAACAATATATCAATCAATAAGCATAAGAACATGTAACACAACAACAACATATGTGTGTTATTAAAAATGTGTTGTCATCATCAAAAACTAGAGTGATATAGATATTGTGTTGTCAACAATCCCAACAGATTGTGTTAATCTTTTTTTTTTTGTTTTTTTTTCCTAAAGGTTGGGTCATTCTCTTAATGTCTTTTGAATTTTTCCTTGTTTTGCGTCTTGATTTTGCCCATGAGTGCAAAAGACTAAGAGTGGTCTCTTTTGATGAATCACTATCTTATACTATTCACTTAGTTTTTAGAACCATATTGTATTAGTGAATTGTGTTTAATTCTTCATTATTGTCTCATTTTCACTATTTGGGCTTAACTAGACTATTAATTCTTATTTTAATTAAATTGAGTTATTTGGGCTTAATTATTTCAATTATTATTTGTAGGAAAATTTTGGAAACATATTTTGGGACTTCAAGAGGGTGGTCACGTCAACAATAGAGTTTAATTTCATTTTGTAATGTAAATTACTTTAATTTTGGGCCAAATTTGACTTTTGGACCTATTTTTGGTCAACATTTTAGGAGAAGCCCATACTAAGGGCATTTTCATCTTTTGGGGTTATAAGACCCAAAATCAGATTTTAGAATCCCTTTCTCCCTCTCGTTTGCATTTGTCTTCTTAGGTTTTAGGGTTCTTAGGCGTTTTCCNCCCCCCCCCCCTTTTTGTGGGGGTTTTAGGTTTTCTTTCAATTCACTCTTTATGTATTGAATCCTATTTTTAATTGCCATTACATTTTCATTGTGTTCATCTTTCATTTTCGTTTTTCAATTTCATTTTCCCCAATTTCGTTGTTGTTCAATTTTGTTTTCCATGTTTAATTGCGTTTTTTTAGTTTAGTTGCAGAATTAATTGCATTTTTATGCTTCCAGTTTCATTTTGTTGTTGTTGCGTTTCGAGAATGAATTCCCTTACGTTTTTGCTGTTTTAATCTCGCTTTAATGGTAGCTTAAGTTTGCTTGATTGGGCATTGGTGAAATTGCATCGTTTCCATGAGATTTTTGAGCTGGAAGTGTGATTTTGCTTAACCAATTAAGACTGAAAACAAATTGTTGGTGTTTGAATGCAATTGTAGAAAAATAAATACGAATGCAATTTGATCAATTGATGTTAAACACTAGAATGAATGGATGAAGTTGATAATATGGGATGAATATATTGTCGGGGTTTAGATTTCACATAATCACTCTCATGCATAAACGAATTCTTCTTCTTCATTAATGTCAATATCACTTTCTAAATTACTTAAAACTCAATGTCTCTGCGAAGAAACCCTATCCTTAATTACTAGTTTACAATGTCTTGTCTCCCTAGCAATTAATTCTACATTACATACGCACAAAAGCTTTAGATAACCAAGTGTTCTATCCTTATGTCTAGGCAATAGTTCCCTTGGGAGAAATTCCACAAATCTAGATTCCTCCGTATGTGTCAATATCACAAAAACCAATAATCATGCCATGAATGAGTTAAAATAACAATGCATAGAGTATAGAGGAAAAACCCTAACAATTAATGAAAGAAACATATATCAATAACAAGAATCAATTCAAATACAATAGAGTTTAGAGGTTACATCTTCCCCAATAAAAAATGAGATTAGTTCTCCATCATCATGAAGAACTAGGTGTACAATGGAATGGAATGAAGATAAAACCCTAGAAAGAGAAGAGAGAGCTGTCACATCCCCAAATTTGCCCCCAAGGAGTGAAAAACGTGTTTATGTGCTCAAGCCATCAAAAGATACACTCTCTAGAGCGTCCGGGTCTTAAATAGATCATAAAAATAATAGAAAACAGGTCCAAGCATACGTCGAGGGCGCCCAGGCGTGAAACAGTGAGTATCGGTGCTCAACACCCCTGAAAAGGCGCCCGGGTGTGGTGTGATGCAACTTCTGGCACTCAGTGCCCCTGAAAAGGGTGCTCAGCTTGGGCGGACTTTTCTGTACTACATTTTTTCCTCCTTTTCTGCAGCTCTGCTTACTCCTTGGGTTCCAACTTCTTCATACTTCTGCTCCTCTTCCAAATCATACCAATAACCTACAAAGTTAAGGGAATTTAGTGATAAGATCATAACGTATTACCTCAACTCTTTTATTCACAAAACTAAAGCAAAAACATAAGTTCAAACAAGTTTCTAAGTAAAAAATGATTTATTTAGTATCAAAATTGAATCACAGATAATGGAATATTCAACCGTTATCAGTTAGCTTGTGTTAGATTAAAGGTTAGAGTAGTGTGCAATTGTTGTTAACCTGTTATTAGAAGTGTTGTAATTGAGCTAGTGATCAATCATTTTTAAATCTTTTTTTCAATTCGTGTTTTATTTTTATCATTTCCTTGCACAAAATTGTCCATAAACCCCCCTCCACACCAAGTGTTTGATCTAATGATGAACCAATATTTGGTCCTTGAGAGACGACCTAGGAGTCACTTCCTAATTTATACTACACTTTATTGCATATTAATTTGATTCTGGTATGGCCTCAATCAATTTCCGTAAGGATTCATACTATTTGTAGCAAGTCTAGGTTTTAAGTTTCTTGATTCTTGTCGCAAGCGGAATCGCAACGGGACGACGATTCAAAAAGAAAACGAAATTGATGGACACTGATTTGGAGTCGCCATCATAGTTTATTCTGGAAAACTACGGAAAAACCATAAAATGATAAAGCACGGTCCAAGAAAACCAAAGATTGGGTTCGGGAGTCGGTTACGTGTAGGGAAGGTATTAGCACCCTACAACGCCTGCCCGAAGGCAGTACCTTTAATCAAATGCGCGAATTTAATGTGGTTTTCAAAATGTTTAATTTCCCCTAAAAAATAAAACTATAAAGAAAACAAAATATTTTTTTTTTGTGTTTTTTGTGCCCGACAAGGATTGACCTTGCTCCTACGTATTCTCAGTTGGACTGAAAAATCAGGGTTACATAGTTCTTTTCGAAACCATTTGGAAAATGATGTTGTGTCTGGAGTTTTTTTTGTATGAGGAAGAAAAAGATTTTCAACACAAGGCTGACAGAATGGTCGCACTTGTGTTTAAACCCTTTAAAACAATTTATGATTTTTTTAAGAGAGGAAGAAAAAAGGTTTTTGGTACAAGGCAGACAGCATGGTCGCACTTGTGCTTAAACCCTTTACAAACAATTCATGATTTTCTAAAAGAAGAAGGAAAAGGTTTTTAGCACGAGGCAGACAGAATGGTCGCACTTGTGCTTAAACCTTTCAAAACAATTTTTTTTGTTGATTTTTTTTTAAGAGGAAGAAAAAGGTTTTTAGCACGAGGCAGACAGAATGGTCGCACTTGNAGGCAGACAGAATGGTCGCACTTGCGCTTAAACCTCTTAAAATGATTTATGATTTTTTTTAAAAGGGGATAGAAAAAGTTTTTAGCACAAGGCAGACAGAATGGTCGCACTTGTGCTTAAACCTTTTAATATATTTCTTTTGTTGATTTTTAGCATTTATATATCCAAAAATTAAATGGCTAGTTAAAACAAAAAAAGGAAAACAACTACATAACAAGATAAATGAATAAATGAGAGTACAAATAAAAATTAAAAATAAAAAAAATAAAATAAAAATAATAATAATAAATAAATAAATAAAAAAACAAAAACAAAAAACAAGATAAAAAGTGAAATAAGAAAACAAAATAAAAAAAAATTGTGGAGGTGCTTAAATAAAAAGGGGGTGTGTAAAACCTAATTTAATTCTAATAGCAGATTGGGCCTAAGCCTAGAGGAAAAGGGGTGAGACTTAGCAGAAATGAGGGTGCGCAAGGAAAAAGGGTTTTTTAACCAGATTGGACTTGAGCCCAAAGGAAGCGGGGTGTGAGAGCTAAAGCAGGGGGTGCGAAAAGGTTTTTTTTTTGTTGTTGCTTTCTTTTTCTTAGCCCAAACAGAAAATCAAAATGAAAGGAGGCTGTGAATACGAAAAATGGGGGGTGCAAGGGGAACGGTTTTTTTGAAAAGGGCCAGCGTTGGCCCAAGGCTTGGCTGCCTAACTCAGAAAATAGGGTTCTCATTCCCCATCTCATTTCACACTCATATTCCAAATGNGCCAGAGCTAGGTTTTCTCCATGGAGGTTTCGTGTCCTCCACCCACTCACGCACACCGCCACTGTCGCCGGAATCAACCACGCCGACCGCCGCAAGCCAAGAACCACGGTGTCGTCGGCGGCTGTTCCGACCTCTCTCTCTTCCTCTCTTCTTCGCCTGCGAGGCTGACGCACTCGCCGGACCTCGAACCAAGGTCGCGCCGTCGATGCAACCCGCCGCCGGAGCCGTCGTCGTTCGATCTAGGGTGTCGTCGACAACACCCGTCATCAACAGGACCCGTCCACGCATAAGAGAGGAGGACCGTGGTTTCACTGAGACGAGTTTCCACCACCATGGATGAAAACAACCACCGTTGACAGAGATGGCCACCGCACCCTCCGGCCGGAGTTCGCTTCCTCACCGGCGCCACCAGAGTCACTCTCCTCCCTCTCCATTCGAGGATTTTTCAAATGCCAAACATCACCAGCAACATCCATCACCCGCGTCGAGGATGATCTTCAGATGGAAAGCAGTCGTAGTAGACACGCATATGGACTGCTATGGGAAAAACTAGTTCTCTTTTCTATTTTGATATCAATGCCTCTACTGCTTCTGTTTACTTTTTTTCACATGTTTTTTTTTTGTGCCAAAGGGGTATGGGAATCTTGATGTTGGGGGAAGATATATGCCTATTTTCTATTGTCAATTGCTTGATGAATCTTGAAGGGGTTGAAACTATATTTTGGAGGCAGTAATAATTTTGATTAACACAGTATGCCATAAAGAAGACAAACGCAACCATATACATTTATCAACATCATTCATTCATAACATCATTCATATTCAAGCCTGTAACAGAGAAGCAGGCAGTCACATACGACCAAGAGTTTGGATAAGGAGGCTTACCTTCGCAGCTTCAAATGAACTATTTCTTTTGGTTTTTAGTTCCCTCTGTTTTCCTTGCAGTGAAGTGTTTTTAATCTAAAAAAATCGTTCTCAGTATTCTCTTGTTGTGCTCTTCTGATGGTTTGATAGTGAAGTTTTTTCTCTGAATAATGGTTCCCATGTGTTTTCTCTGCTCTTCCCCCCTTGTTGACTGTGCTCCCCCTCCTCCTTGTATCCCTTTTTTTCTATTGTACCATTTCATACCGTTTAATAGGTATTCTCTGGCGCTGGATTTTATTTGTCTTTTTCTTGTTTCATGTTTCCACTTTTCAGTTGNTATACGCTTGTTTAAAATTCTTTCCACTTCAATGCATGGCTNCTGCTATTGCCTAAGAATTTCCAGCAAGAAACAAATACCTTTTTTTTACGCAGCTATCATGGAAACACATTCTAAGCATTCACTGGGTAGCACTGCATAGCCGAGCACTGCAACTGTTACTTCAGGACTAGGAAATAGAGTTGACTCTCCTTTTTATCTTTCCTTCTCTTTTCTTTTTTTATATTTTTTTTAGAGTACAAATATTTATATATATTGCTTAGGATAGTATCCTTTTCTTGAATTTAAAATATAAAAACAAAGTGAAGGGAAACAAACCAAAACAGATAACAAACAAAAAAAGTAAACCGAAAAAAAGAAAAAAGTAAAAATGAAAATAAAAATGAAATAAAAAGGAAATAACGTAAAACAAAATGGAATAAGAAAACTGAAACAAGATAAAATAAAAATACAAAATAAGAAATACGGTAGAATAAAATAAAATGAAATAAGATAAATAAAATAAAATAAACTAAAAATAGATAAAATAAAACAGAACGAGATAGAATAAAATAAAATAAAGTAAAGTAAAATAAAACAAAATGAGATAAAATAAAATAAAATCAAATAACGTAAAACAAAAATAAGAGAGAAAGCAAAAAAGATAAAACAAAATAAAAGTAGGGGAGAAAATAAATAAAAACAAAACAAAGTAAAAACAAAAGGATAAAAATAAATGAAAATAGGAAAAGAACACAAAACAAAAATCATCATCATTTTTTTTTAAATTTATATAAAATTTATTTTTTCTCGTTTATTTTTATTTTATTACTTTTCTTAATTCTAGATATTTTGTTTAATTACTCGGACGAAATCGGGTATTGACAATTCTGCACTAAATTCTGGAAATATATCATCAATCTTCTTCCATTAGGGAGAATCAACTGGGTGTCGAAGAAGATTGTCACACTTTCTTTCATGTGCATTCCAAGTCAAGTTCTTTGCATCTTCTTTAGCAGCAAATAATCGTTTCAACCTAAGAATTATGAGAAGGTACCATAACACTTTAGTGGGGGACCTATATCTTAGGAAGACGAACCAAGAGGAACCATAAACGAGAAAAAAATTGGATTATTTGCTTGCATCTATATATTTGGCTTAGGTAGTAGCTAAGGTCAAGTTAAAAGAGAATATCAAAATGGTAGACTTCATGTAGAGCATCATGGAAATGATTAAGGCTGAGCAAGCAACCAAAGGCTACAATAGTTGTTCTTCAAACTCATTCAACAACTATGTCAGTGGTCCCCCAGGATTTCGGCGGTGCAACCATCAACAATGGCCAATATGCAGGTAACTATAACAGGTTTAAACACTCATAGCACTACGGTGAACAGGTTATGAATAACAGTGGTACTTTCAGTGGTAATGGCAATGGGGAAATATTCAGGGTGGATTTAACGCTGAAACAAGGAACTTCTACCGACCTAGTGTTATGTATTAAATAATGGTTTGGGGTCTTATACTCAAGCTCAATATTTTCTAAAACTTTAGAAACACTTTGTGAGGAGACCTACACCATTTTGTATGAGTAAAGAAGCAAAAAGACTTGCAATATCTCTAAGCATTATATATCTACTAATCTTCTACACCCACCATTTCACTTTCCTAAGAAAAACTATCATTTAAAATAGAATATGCACATCTTTCACCCATAAAGAAATTTATTTATTGTACCTGTTGTTTTTGCCGTTGTTGGAAGAATCCTATTGTCGTCGGAAGAATATTGTTTTCACTGGAAAAATGTTGTTGCTAGTGGTTGTTAAGGCTACATGGAGCAGTGGAAAGGTTGAAGAGTGAAACTTTTTTAGGAGACTAGCAAGTGAAAGTGAAAATGTGAATCTACTTGGAATAGGTTAAAAGACATTTTTAAGTCTCTTTCAAAAGATACATATGCAAAAATATTAAATTAAGTCTGTTAAAAAAGTAAAAGGTGTAAAAATAACACAATTTTAAGTCTCTTAAAAAAGTAACAGATCTAAAAATACTAATTTAAGTATGTTTAAAAAGTAACGTATGTAAAATTACTAATTTAAATTTGTTAGAAAAATAACAAGTGTAAAAATATCACTTTTATTTACAAAATTATCACTGCATGTTTTTTAAGTTTGTTTTTTTTTTTAACAGACTTAAATTCACATACTTAATAAGTCATTAATGTTTCAAGTTCTCCTTCATTTCATTATGTTTCCGTTCAAAGTTCTGCAACTTAATTTAAATGATTTAAACTTATTTTGATTCATAGAGAAGAAGAAAACCTGAAAGAATAGGATGAAGTTGAGGAAGAAGATGATAGAGAAGAGGAACAAGTTGGGATTTTGATGCATGGGATTGAAGATGCCAGAGATATTTTTGTTTATTTTTGTTTTTTCTTTCTCCTATTGCTAACTAACTGTGCAAAGATTTTTACCTTATGTTATTCTGGATTAGCCATTTTCTTCTATTGGGTTGTACTTTGTGGTATCTTATCAGAATCAGAGAAGATGTGTGTGGATAAGGTGTGACCAAGAATGTCGTTTTTTTACTTCATCAGGGTCAGTGATCTGGCATCATCAACCACTGAATTTTGTCTGATTTTGGTGTAGAAAACACAAAGGATAATAGAGACTTTCCTTCCTAAGAATATGCGACCACTGCCCTGGATTGTTTTGCTTTGAACCTCCTAGGTTTATAATCCAATATTTTAGAATTTAAATTAATTGNGCTCAAATTAATAATTAATATAAGAGTTTAATATAATTTTTATTTCTAAATTGTTATAAAATATTATGTTTTCTTCTTAAGTTAAATTATAAAGCATTCTATCTTATAAAAATCATGCAAAAACATTCTTTTCAGTATATTGGACGTAAATATTATATTACAACTTCTGTAAAATTATTTTTATCATATTACAAACACTTCACATTTCATTTGATGAATAAACACTTTACATTACTTTTATCTATAAAGTACATAAATTAAATGTTTTATAATTTAATTTAAAATCGAGAAATACGCGCTTTCTTATAATAATTTGAAGACGAAAGCATATTTAGTCCTTACAATAAAATTTATATTTTTATATAAAGTTTAATTTATTTCTCTCGTAATGATATTATTATGAAAAGAAAAAAAAATCTTTAAAATGCATTAAAGAAATCACCATTATAATTTATTATAAAAATTTATGAAAATTAAAAAAAAAATGTATTCAAAATTAAATTTGTATTTGACAATCCATTATATATTAAATATAAAAAAATATGAATTATAATACTAAAATAAAATGATAAAGGTTAGAAATGATAAGATAAAAGTTAGAAATTGTAACATCCCAAAAATATAAGTATATCTATATCATGTGGAATGCAACATATTATAATACTAGAAAGCAGCTAAGAGTAGTGGCAGATGAAGTATATACAAAATACAGTCATCTAAAATATATGAGAAATATAAAAGCTCTACATGTAGTTATAGAGTCTTTCAAAAAGAAGAGAATGAAAGAAGACTAAGTTATATACAATAGGTAATAACTAAGCTACACTACTCTGCAGCATAGCAGTGTATGGAATAACTGGGCCATCTAGTATTTGCTCCAAAGGGGCCTCTGAAACCTCTGCTCACATCCAATTAGGATGATCATTGCAAAAGAAAACAAACACATACAAAACAGGCAGCAAACAAAGCAAGGGTAAGCTAGATTTCAAAAGGAAACAAGTTAACTAAGAGATTATCAAACTAAAAGAGGCATTCANGAATTACAAGCATGGAAGAACAATTTAATTAAGTTATGAGTTGTGGTTTTATTAAGTGGTGTTAGACTTAGACTCGTCCGGACCCGGAATGAACATCGAGCTATGGCGGGTTATGCACTTGTGGTGGCCTCTACTGCTTTGCAAAGCCAATTGTTATGGGTTCCACCCTACCACCACAAGGTTAGTATGTTATCACTCACCTTGGCCCATATAAAATGGAGACAACCAAGACTAGGACCCCCTACTACTCTCACCACATGAACTAATCTTCTCTAAGTGAGATTGAATAGTCATTAGAGTATTAAGGGCAACCCCCAAGACTGAGCTACCTATATTCATTCCAGAAACTTAACTTAGATCTCACCTAGAGATGATACTAAACTCTTTGAATCATAATTCATACCATACCAACTTCATTGACTTTAAATTCTCAATTTTATACATAAAGATGTTATATTACTTTGGTTTCATACAAATCCTACATAATTAACTCATACAATCCTTAAAAGAATCATACAATGCTATAAATAAGTCATACATTACATGTTTCCACAGAAACATCATTTATTAATACAAATTTCTTTATCAACTATAATTACCTATACTTAAGTAATTCAAATAGCTTGGAAACCCTCACCAATGGCTCCGGAAGGGTCAAAAACCCCCAGAACAACCTAAAGAACGTCCAAAACGGACGTCCGGAACCCCACAAACTATCAAAAACAACTATGACAGCAGAAAATGGCGCCCAAGCGTGAATTATGCACATTTTTCTGCATAATTGAGCAACTCTACCCCCTAAGTTTCGTTTTAGGCCTTTTGGTGAACTTTGGACACTCCTAACTCGAAATACAAGTTGAATCTAACTTGTTTGAAGTCTCACACACCATCCTAACTCAAAACTCTAAGAGATATGCAAGGAAATTAGATCTAAAATACTCATTTGATCTACCTAGAGGCTCAATTCGAAATTTATCATTTATAAGTTGTTTTAGATCAATTGTACACCTCCTATAAGTCACAATTAACTATCCTAAGTTGTCCTATGTACCTATTTCAGACCTGGACCTCTACTTTTAAAACTCACTACCTAAGTTCCTTATTTTTAACTCAAACATTAAAATTAACTTAGTCATTTTACTTACAACCTGCAGAAACAAAATTCTCACACCTCTACAATGAAATTCACATCATCCACAGAGTCATACAATTCATAATTGATAACAAATCAATTCATACCAAACACATACAATAAAACATCAATTTCAGGACATACGCTCTTACATTCAGTTCAAAAATAACGAAACTTTTCACCCAATTTATACATGCATTCAGATTTTAACAATTTTACCTAAATATCAAACCAAAATAAAATAAATTATGAAACAAGAACTTAGAACCCAGCTTCCCTTACCTGGGTTTTTAACAGAACTTAACCCAATTTCAAGTTTGCCACCCACCGAAATTCTATGGGAGCCTACAGATCACAAATTGGAATTTAGGAGCAATTCTTAGTGTCTAACTTAAGTCAGAATTTGATGATGGAAGTTTATAGATACATGCAACAACCCCAATTGCATGATCAATACTCAAATTTCATGAAAGTAAAAGAGGTTTACACTTACCGGTCAATTTGAAGAATTTGATCGATAGGAAATGAAGTTCTCTGCGTTGCAATCACTAGGGCACCTTCAATTTGCAAGTTCTCTGGATCAAGAAAGCTTAAGATTAGAGAAAAGGCAGAGGATGGAAGTGAGGTGTTTCTAGAGAGAGTGAAAATGGCTTGGTGTTTGCAGCAAAGATGTTTTCAATTGTCAACGTAGTAAGTCAATTGGAATTTTGGTTTCTTCAAAAATTTTATAAATAAAATTCTAAATTCTAAATTTCAAATTATTACAGAAATGGGTGCCAGAATTTCAAAAAATATTGTTTAAAATGTTACTTTTAAAAAAAATTGTTCTCAAAAAATACGGGTAAGATGAAACATTTTTTTTAACAAATAAAAGAAGCTCGAAATGAGTTAAAATAACGTGTGAAACATAATTTAGTACAATGAAGTAAAATAAATTGTCTCTGGTGAAGTGCTTTTAGGGTATGAAAAAAGTAAAACTGGTTTATAGAGAATTATTGAATATGAAATAATTTTGAGATGATAAATAGAGATTGGAGTTTTGAAAAATGAATATGCATAAATCATGAGAGAAAGTACCAGGTAAAAATATACAAACCCCACACATTAATCGATCTTCCTTCAGTACATTTTTAGAACCAAACACGGCATTATAGTTCTTATTGCTTCCACTAAAGAAGAATATTCATTTGGTAGATACGTATTTCTGTGGCATATGACTCTCCAAAACATTATTATAGCATAATGCAAACTATATTTTGTGCAAAATATCTGAGAAAGTTAAATAAATTAGTTGCCATATTTTGGCACACTAAAAAGTTTGCCATAAAAACCAGGTCAAGAGAAACAAGACAGCCAATACCAATCTTTTTCTCTCATCAGACCAGGCGTCTCTTTCCTGCCTCTTGGGATATTGCAGGAACATAAGTTTCATTGTTCAAAAAACTGAATGAAAGAAAAAGAAAAGAAACTGAATTTCTCTGAAATATAGGTAATACCAAGCAGGCATCAGAAGTTCATTTTCCCATCCAGACAGAACATATTCTTAACAAAAATGTTACATATGAACCACTTCTACACAACGAAAGACCATGAAACTATATATAAATATAAATATATATAAACAAAACAAACTTTGTTTAAGTTGTATATAAAGAATAGAAACCTAGAACAGATTACATACAAAATTCAGATGACAAAAAGCCAAAGAATTCAGATGACAGATTATATACAAAATTGATGAAAAACAGAGGAACAAAATTGAAGGCCATAGCAAGCATTTATGGGGACAAATGATTGCTTGGGCAAGAGATGACATATGGATCTCCACTGGACTGAAAACATCTGCTCCTTTTCCTTATGCTCAGTGATGGAATATGTTAGCAATGAACAAATTGACACCGAAAAAATGGGTCTATCATTTGGAACGCCAATTTACATTATAGCACAGGAACAAGTTTTGTTATTCCCTACTCAAATTCATCTTATGACACTTCGCTGCAACGAACAACAATCACGATCTCAAAGAATATAAACAACAAAAAGGTAAAATATAAATATGGCATGTGAACATGGTTAGAAACTTCCATTACATCCAGTTCTGCTATTAAAATAATAAAATATTTCATAACATCAAATATAAAACAAATGATTGTCAACTAGCATGTTAATGAATGAGAAATTAAAAAAACACACCAATTATAGTTCGCCCAAATTTGTATTGTTTAATATAATAGAAATAGGGTCATATGTTGGTCAATTTAAATTTCTTTTCCGTAACAATATCACTCATCGAAGACAAAATATCCATCCAAGAAGGACTTGTTCTTCATTCCGCTTTCCCTAACATCAACAAGCTTTGAGTCTACCACAAATTCTTGAGAGGGCTTGGAGATATCCTGGTAATTGTTCACTAGTAGAGTTCAACTTATCTTCTCTGTCTATAAATTAACAAACAGATAAACAATTTAATAGATACAAATTCAATTCTTAGTCAACAAAAACCGAACAACGAATAAGTCATACCAATTTTCAAAAGTAATCCAAAGCAGCACGTAAAACACATACTTGATGATGCAATGCATTTTCTGTCACACATAATTAACATAATCTCAGAGGACTAGTAAACAACAAAAATTGATAGAACATGATCATGTATTTGGCATACCTGCTTTTCTATGCTCAGAAATGATGAAGTCTTTCTCTTTCAAAGTGCACTTACATTTTTTTAATTCTTCCTCTCGGTTGAAAGCAAGGATATATAATATCATAAAAATAATGAGCACAGATTTTGTTAACTCACCTCAGTACTATCAAGTTTGTTTTGCAAATCCTCAAGTTGCTGGTTGAAACTTAGAAAACAAGTCAGGCATAATACGAAAGAACATGCAGGCACACCCTATCTTCTAAGCATAATAGGTTGTTTAATAAAACAAACCTTTTGTTGCGTTTCTATTGTGAGCCCCATCTGTTCAATTTGATCTGACATAGCCTGAACAAAAGAAAAAATGCACATCAAACCATATCATAAAAATGATTTTAATAATCTATATCATAAAAATGAACATCAAACCAATATATCTATCCATGAACAATATTAAAATCCATGCAAGAAAAAACGTCCAGGGATCTAAAATAAAATTATCTTCACGATCTGGGCACTGAAAGTTGCATGAAATAATAGTACTGCTTTAAATGAATTTTTCATATTAATAAAAGATAATAGACTAATAGAAAGAAGAGGAAAATAACCTTCTTTTCACTCTCCTCCTGATAGAATCTTTCACGCGTAGCATAAACCTCTGATGAAAGTCACCAATTAAATGATTAATATCTTCAATAAGACAATATACCAAGAAACCTGAAGAACCCAAGAGATACTTCAGCAACCACTAATGAGCCACACATTTCACCTGGTTCATTTTCATCATAAAGGTCTTTGATGAGTGTTGATTTCATCATTTTTCAGTTAACCTAAAATATCAAAAAAGAAAAACTATGTTAAGGGAACAATGGTTAAGCACAGCAATTGCTTATATCATAGCAAAATGAAAAACATCTTATATCCTGCATATCTTGTCAAAATTGAACTAGAGCTAAATAGATCAACACAAATCTATTCTTAAAACGAAAATGTCCCTAACCACTGCTTAAACAAAATGAACAAATAATGCTCACAATTTTGATAAGTACCTAGTAATTGTCTTACATCCTAATCCTAATACAAAAGAACATTCAAATCAGTCACTCTCTTTAAGAAGACGGTTTTATCGTATACTAAGACAATAAGACAATAAATCTAAAACATAATGCAGTCAAATACTTTAAATATGTAGAAGCACTATGCTTGTAACATATTTACATGAAATGTTTCAAAGACATTATCACTACTAAAGATGCATGGTATCATGGAGATTTTTAAACACCATGCCAATCGCTAACAAACGTCAGGCTTATTTTTTATGCTTTTTGCCCTGTGTGCATAATCCAGCGTGCTCAAAGTTTCTTCTAAGCAATGAACTGCAGGAGACACTGTTGCTATTATGCATGTCTTGGTTCTGCGCTATTATGCATGTCTTGGTTCTGCTCCCGACTGAATCACGTAGTAAGCGGGTTAACTTACTATCCCTATATACCAACATTTTCATGTGAGCACACCCAGAAAAAAATAATGCTAGAGACTCAATAGAATGAAGCAGTGTCAAAGGCAAAAAAAAAAAAACAAAAAAGAAAAAACCTGTAAGGGATGTGACCAAGGTGCTCCACCAATGCATTTATTACTCGTCCTAAAGTAAGCAAACTTTTGTTAATTTTCCCAGCTTCCCTAATAGTTCAAAATTAATATGTATTAGGAGAAGAAATAATTAAATGTGGTAAACTTAATTTGGTTGATCTGGCTGGGTCAGAGAATATATCTCGTTCTGGTGTCAGTCAGGGAGGTATTTATAGTGAACAAATTAAGTTTAACACATTTAATTATTTCTTCTCCTTAACACATTTAATTATTTCTTCTCCTTGAGGGGTTGCTTCCTTGATATGAATTGTAATTGAAAACAACGAATGTGACCGACTGTAGACAAAGAAAGTATTGGTGAGAGATATGAAAACATGATTCCACCACCTGTCAATTGAGGAAATAGAAAATAACAGTCACCTTGACTGCTTATTCAGCAAAGTTTCAGCAGTCCGCCGTTTAGCAGACCCTCTCTCTAGAAGGGTAAAAATTTCAGTTGCACTTTTAACTATCTCTTCCTCCAATCCCTTTACTATAACACCACCTTTACCATCCTCCATGAGAGGCAGCTGTTTTTTCTGTTTGTCCTTCAAAGAAACCTTAGAAATCACCTCCGGGGCAAGCAAATCAGTGATCTCTTCATTATACAGTTCCAAAAAGGTGACCTTCACACTATACTCCGCATTCTGACCCTCAAGTGTGTCAAAAATCTGCTTGACAGCCCTCGGAATGACTCCAGCTTCCGGAGGTAACTCTCCATTGGGACCACTCTGTTTTAGAATAGTCAAATCAAATTACAAACATTGCTCATTAACATGCGTCACATAAAATTAACACACCTAATAACATCATAGCATACCTTGGCCTTTTTACACTCCCCTTCCAAAGAGTAGGTTTTCCCTGTACCAGTTTGACCATACTCAAAAATAGTACAATTAAACCCCTCGAGAACTTCATTAACTATCGGAGTAACAGCTTGTTCATAAAGATCCTTTTGCCTAGCAGAAGGACCAAAAACCTACACAGAGCAAAAGTGAACATATTTCAGATTTGCAATCTCCCTGAAACCTACTTCACTTCTCACTATTTACTTCTCAAAATGAGATTATCAAACAACAGAAAAGTGTGACCAATACCTTATCGAATGTGAAAACCTTATCAATGTGCTTGCCGGCAATCCTCTGAGAGACGGCGACTTCTCGACTGTAATCATTGCAAGTCACAACTTGCGGTGCGTTGCTCCGTAACTCTTCCTCGTTGAACGGCCTGCGATAAATTAAATTGCGGGGTTAGGGTTGCAGAACGCTAAAAAAACGAAGAAACGAAGGGAAATGGAAACGTAAACGACATACTGCAACGGAGGAGGACCTGGACGTTGACGCCCTTCTCTTTCTCGTGGCGCATAGACATTTTCAGTCACAGATCCGCTTCTGAAAGTCCCTTCCACTCTTTCTCTGTGTGTGTGTGAAAGGTGTGAGAGGGATGAAGGGTGGTGAGTGAAATTTTTGAAATCCGCTCTTCTTGTTTCCCCTTCCATATATATCTACGGCTCAGAATTGGGGGAGTCGTGATCTAACGGTGTTCCCATCTGGCATATTTTTACTGTTTTGCCCCTGTCTTTCCCTCAAAAGTCTTCTTTACTTTTTACACCTCCATAATTTCTTGATGTTATAGTAACATATTGAAATTAATCTTTTAAAAATTTAATAATGTCAAAAATATTATCTTTATGTGCATATATTAAAAAACTTTTCACATTACACTTTTCCGAAACATTTCAAGAAACTTTGATCCTGGAATGAAAATTTTGAAATGCATTCAAAATTTAATTGACTCTGATTAACTTTAATTGCTTTTAATTAATAATTTTAATTACAATACAAATTTCCTGAAATGACTTCAAATTTATTCTAATAAACTTTCATTTTATTTTACATAATAGTTTTTTAGAAGGTTACGAAACGAGCAATAAGAACGCATCATGGCACTCCGAAAATATTTATACGATGGTTTTAGATATTAAAAACAATGTATTATTTTTATTTAAACTTTTTTATAATTATATGAATAATTTAATAAATGTGATATATTTTTTTAAAGTTAAGAAATTATTGTAGGTTGAGAAATTTAAATCTCACTTTTATTTAAAATGCTTTTGAAAAAAGATAAATAAACACGAAAACGTTTTTTTTTTTTTTACTTCCATAAAACAAAGAATTTACCAAACATGTGTTCGAGACTATCAATTTCTCATATTTATTAGGTTTTTTTTTTTCATAAACTATTGTTTGTTTAATGATCATTCATCAAATTTTAAGAACTAAATAACTGTAATGCGTTAATTGCTTAATTGTCGAAATATATACATAAAACTAGTTTGAAAATAACAGTTTAATTAAAATATTTTTGAATGAAAACTTACCATGAAAAGGTTTATATAATCTTAAATTCAGTAAACTTAAAAAATCATTATTGAAAATTTAAAACTAATTAAATAATTAATAGGTTTGCAATTTCACTTCATGTACTAAGTACGCGAACATATATACCCTATAAAAGTAAACAATATAAATATAAATATAAATATAAATATATATATATATATATATATATATATATATATATATATATAGGGGTTTGTTAACACGCGTACGCATGTTGTTTTTCAGTTGGTACATTTTAACAATGTGTTTATAGTAGACAAAAGTACCCTCATTTATCATGGATTCAAGTTTTAAGGTCAAGGATATTTAAATAATTTTCATTCTCAAAATTAAAAAAAAAAAAAAAAGAAACCCCCAAACCCTTACTCGCCTCCCTCATTCCTCTCAACCCTTTCTCTCTCATCTCTCTCACTCTAACATTTTCTCTGCCATCTCTCTCATTCCAACATTTTCTCTGTCATCATTCCAACATTTTTTCTCTTATCTCAACCCAATTGAAGATGGTGGTAGCAATTTGAATCAGAGATATTTTTTAAAAATTGAAAAAGTTTACTCTTTTATAATCATTTTATATTTATTAATGTGTGTAAAATGAATATAAACTTTGTCATTTTATGTTACTCTTCCCAAA
>NW_014543596.1:120836-139909 GCF_000741045.1 Vigna radiata var. radiata | reverse complement strand
ATATATATATATATATATATATATATATATATATATATATATATTATCATTTCCCCCACAATTCGATGAGGTTGTCGTTCACCGAACTGTCATCCGAACTACCCTCCGTTTGGTTGACGCGTGTATCCAAAACCTTCATGATTTGTTGTAGGTCTCTCCGTACAGTCGCCGACTCAGCCTTCATTCTCTCCATTGTGATCTCAATAGCCTCCAATCTTGCTTCCATTTTTCGTGTCGCGTCTCACCCAATTTAGATCCGGCAAGTGGGACCAAATTGATAGGTTTCCCACCAAGAAACCTAATCGAGACTCACTCTAACTCTCACAGAAATGATACATGAACTCTGTGGAAACCTCTCTAGTATTATTAGAGAGTAGAAGAATACAAGAATAGAAGCAATGATGGGAGCCTAACCTCCCCCAACATGCATAACAGTCCTGTTCAGAATATACCAAATGACAAAAAATAGCTTCTACAACTAATGCTCTTCTGTTTATACAACCAATTCCCGCCCCTGCTTGTCAAGAACTAACGTTTCCTTCTCCTCTCATACACTAATAATCTCCTATCAATATATCTCCAGATAGATTTTTTTACCAAAATTTTCGTCTTGCTGTTGTAAACTCATCCTCGATTAATTTTGCCTGAAGAAAAAATCTTTTTATTCCCCAATTTTCAATTTCAAAATACTAGGTTTTGACAAGGACAAGTCAAAATACCAAGTACCTTGTCAATTATTTCTAGAAAATGTTAGATCAGAACTTCTCTAACTGTACTCCTATCCGAATCTTGCTCTTGAAAATCTTGCACCTGTAGTTCAAGAAAACGACCCTTAAAATCCCAAATGGTGTTGAAGTTTTCAGAAACCAGCANCTTCATTTCTTGAGTAACAATGCAAGGATGCAAGGAAGAAGTCAGTGCAGTCACAGCTTTGGACCTCCCAATTAGGTAACAATCCAATGATTCCTGTAATCATGTTTTCATGAATCAGAAGAGAGTAGGTATTTCTGCAAATTCAAAGAAATCTACAGCAGATAACCAACATATGCACCTTTGATTTACTGAACGACGGTAAAAATTCTTCAATGAAAGCAATCATCCGACTGACTAAGGGTCTGGCTCTGTTGCAAGTGTTTAAAGGCTACTTTCTAATATTCTCAGTAAAAGCAATTCTTCTTGTGATGTAGCATAAAGAGTATCAAACAATTGCTGCNTGATCAAGNAAAAAGAATTCATACAANTATTTAAAACACAACCAAAATCAGATGTCCAAATAAAATTTTAATAACAATGCTTACTTTTTGTTGCCACATGCACTTATAAGTAGCATCCTGTTTGGGAATAATAGAACAAATATAATTTTTTTCATTATCGGTGAAGGAAATTGAAAACAATTTCCCCAGAGTAAAAACACGTTCTCTAAAGCATTTCAATTGTTTGTTGAATGCACTGGCAGCAGTCAGTTGCTTCTGTTGTATCTGGATAAGTTGATTGAGGAAAGAACTAGAACTGTCAACCTACAGAAACCAAAGCAATTATATGACTTAGAAGTCAAAGAAACTTGTGGGCAAGATTGATAGCATCTTCCAAGAACTGTAACTATTAAAAAAGCAATGCAGCAAATATGAAAAATCCAATTATTAAATAAATAATCTGATAGCTAACCCAGACTTTACAAGAGAACTCCAAGACAGTTCTTGGATGTTTATTAAGAAACCAAACAGCACTGTTCTACCAAAGTGGTAAGAACAGGAACAACCATGTACAATTTTAAAGATCTTTCGAAAGGACCTGTCTCTCCTGACTTTTTCCTTTAGAAAATACTCCCCAAAAACTGCCTGCTCACCTCCTAATAAGACTATTTATAATAGTCTGTTACAGTTATGTAATTACAACTGTATTAACTACCTTCTTTTTTCCTTTTTTTTTTGTAAACTGTACCAAACCTATCATAATCACTGTAGAAAACTAACAAGGTAGAACATATTATATAATGCAGAGGAAAAATAAGAAAAAAATAGCAGGTGTACGAAAACCAAATGAATCTCACACTACAAATAAATTGAACAAGTCATTTCACCTGTTGAAAAGTTATATCTTTATGTGGATTGAGGCACATCTGCTGCATAAGCAGCACGGACACAACACTCTTGTAGTAATAATCAGTGGCAGTTTTCCACTCCATAAGCAAACTTTCTTCTTCAATACTCTTATTTTCAACTTCAGGAATTCCTGGGGTTACACACTCTAATCTACTGCTGGTTGGGAGTAAATATGATATGTTCTCATAAAGCTGAAGGAACCACCAAGTTTTATGCTGGTCCTGTATATTAGTTCAAATAAAAGAAAGGAAAAAAGTGAAAATGGGATTTTCTTAGATAATTTTATTAAGTAATCTGGACATTCATGAAAATAAAAAGCCAGTTTCATACTCCTGTATAAGCTGATTTGTGTCGAGACAATCCATTGCTTTCTAAAAGCTTAAGAAGCTCAGACAAAGCTCTTCTCTTCCCTTGACCCTTTTTCTCTTCCTTCAAAAGATTACCATAGTCAACTGCGGTGGTATATATTTTTTCAATCATATGCCAAACAGCTTTCCATCCTTTCAGGCAAAGTGTAAGCTAGGAATCACGACATGGCCTAAATATGCTTTTAATTTCTGCACAGATTACTAAGTTTCAATATTTCCGAATAAGAAAACAAGACAAAAAAACAAGGAACATAAAAAAAAAGCCAAGGATAAGAAAACAAAGGAGCAGGAGGAACTTTCAACACCTTTCCGATGTAAAGGAATAATATCCAATACTGATGTTTTCTTAAGTAACAAGTTCTGAAAAGCAGTGTCTAATCCCCCACCAATGTTATCAAACCACATGAACCTACACCAAGAAAAANAATGTTAAAACAACTCAAATTATAAAAGATTAAGCTATATTGTGTACTCATCTGAATATAACCTCTTTTCACTAAACAATGTCAAATCAAAAGAACCATCAACCAAACCCTTGCTCGTAACATCATAAGTGGGCTTATGATTATGAAAAGATCGTGCTTTTGCTCCTCTTTGTGCACCTTCTTGGTTAAGGAAAATAGACACGGGTTCTTGCAAGACATCTTTCACCAATATCAAAAGAGAGCAAAATATGAATATCATATTTCAAGAAGCATTTACAAGTTTTAGCGAGTACAGAGTAGAAAAATCAAGGTGCTGGATAGCAAGGCAAAAAAACTAATAATTCGCCCAAATAAAAGATTGGAAATAAAAAAAAAAAAGTTGCAATGAAGAAAATGAATTGCCAGTGTCTAGCCCCATTCACAAACAAAAATATTTTACAACTTTATATTCATAACAAATTTGTAGATGTTGGAAGATCCACCAAAGGGCCAAAGAAATAATTTGTTCCATGATGTGTTCCATGATGAGAACAGCGCCACAGATTGAACAAGGTAACTCTACACTTGAGACATTGCACCCAAGATTCTTTGATAGCATGTGTGCTTTGCCTGAAAATAATAAGATGTTCAATATTCACATTAGTTAACAAATAGTCATATACAACAAAACAACTACAAAATACTAAGATGGAAAACATATAACTATCTGCTACCTGCATAGATGTCAAAATATATCTACCTAATTCTTAAATATCTACCTAATCAAAATATAATTCTTAAATATTCTTAAACATATAACTATATACTAAATACAGGTTCACCACACTCGACATATACGTCATTGCACCAAAACTAAATAGACAAGTGTAAAATATGCAACCAAACGTATGAAGAGTCAACATAACCAAAATTCTCAAATCAACTTTAGGATGGGAAGTTTGGAAAGATTTTTTAAACAGAGAGATGCTGAGTTAAAAGGCTAAAATATCTTATTATATAAAGATGAGGAACCGAAAACTTTCATGCTCAACAGAGTAGACAACCCAATTTTTATGTTGAATCTAGCCTACTTGGGTTGTACTGTTAGCCATTTCTCCATGTAGTGTTAATTATTTATAGCTGATATAGAAAAGAAATTTAAGGTAAAAAGGCTAATTAATTAATAACCAAGTCCAGATAACAATCTTAGTGGGGCCAGGTGCGACATATTATCAGAACAAAATAACCTCAAAGATCATTCTATTTTTCTTGGTACATTCCTTCCAAAGATATCCTTAAAGTAAACCACTAATTCTCCTGAGATTGATGACCACAACGGGGTACATGTATAGAAAATAGTTTGCCCTTCATATACTGATCTCATCTGAAAAAAGAATGATTGAAATAAATAATTATGGACTTTAAATAAGATTAAGATCAAATTGCCAAATATACATTATAAAGTCTAACGGTACCTGTCTGGTATAAAAGTTAGCTTCATCATGACCACATTTTTCACATTTCTTGTTGACCTGTCAAGAAATAATACGTTTTTTTAGAGAAGAAACAATAACATTTAAAACATTCAAATATCTTCTTAAAAACCAAGCTATATTTAATATTGAATGATGCCATTACCTTCGACAATTGCACATTCTGTTCCTCCATTGTTTCCATTCCAAGCTCTCTTCTGATCTCCTGCAAAACACAAGGTTACTTTTATTTAAAGAAGAATTGCCAATAGTGTACATAAAGTGAATATGTCCATGGTCATGATAAATCACAAATTTGGCTTATTTCAGTTATATGAGACTCAAGCTTCAGCTAAGCTGCTGTAATTCTTGGTAGGAAATTTAGAACCTAAAAAGTTAGCAATCCTGACTAACTGTGCCAGAATTTTCACAATATCATTTCACCTTAACTTTCTATCATTGCTGCATTGATCTTACCAGGTCCAATTTCACTATGGCTACACTAATAAGTATCTTTACACAGATTAAGTATAATAAATAATTTTACTAAAATATTTACTTTCAATAATAAATATATTATTTATAACTATTGAGTGAGATTGATAATGGTTGAAAAATTAATATCTATAGTACTAAAAATATATTAAATTGATAAAATTTATTTAAAATAGTTCGAAATAAATTTGTTTATATCTTAATAAAAACGGAAAACACAAGTGAAAGTGAAAATAAAAGTTGAATGCTAAAACGGCAAGGTATTATACCACTTTGTTAGAACAAGTCAGAACAAGATTGTTTATTAATTATGATATTAGCTTAGATTTAATATCTATGTAAACAATGAGCAAGATATGATGAGACACAAGCCACACAAAAAAATAACATGAAAAGGAAAAACATTACAAACACAACCGACAAGGTTCCATTTGGATTTGGTTATATTTGAAACTAAGTTTCTTACTTACTCCAAACCTAACAAATCTTCAAATAATTTACTTCACTCTCTGATTCAGTGTCTGTCTCTCTATTCCAAAGGACTAAGATGGGTTCAGTTTCTCTGAAAATTGGAGATAGAACAGCCCGATTCCAAAGAGCAACACTGTGTTCAGTTTCTTCACTGCTTCCCGAAATCATCCCCATCACCTTCTCCACCATCATGCTCACAAGAACACTTCTCTAATCTCGGAGCAGGTCTCACTCATTCTCAGGGAGATCGATTTGTCCCAGAAGAAACTGGCCCAGATGGAGAAAGACCTTCTGGGCTACGAAAGCATTGATCTTTCACGACCCAACATTGCATCCGAGCTCAAACTCTTCCTCCAGCGCCACGAGCTCCCTCTGGGGAAAGACTTAAGAACTGGGATCACTGAGATGGTGCCATCTGTGGGTCACACATGTGAGAAAAATTCGGACCTGCTGTCTCAGTTCATGAGTTACAAGGTTTTCGAAGCTTGCCCTGATGATTGGAGTGTGGCGCAGAAGCTGATCTTAAGAGGGTGTAAGCCTCTGCCTAGGAGGAGGTGTTTTGCAAAGACTGTTTCCAAGTTAGGTTTGTACCCCTTTCCAGATTCTCTTTGGAAGCCTGTTGGTAATAAGACTGTTAACTGGAGTGGTCTTGGTTGTAAGAACTTTGAGTGTTTGAATAGTAAGAAGTTGAGTAGGGAGTGCATTGGTTGCTTTGATTTGGTCCATGGCAATGAGAATGCTAAGTTTGTCAAGGGTAAGAGTAAGAACGATTTTCTGGTTGATGATGTGTTGGCCTTGGGAGGTGGAGGGGTTAGAATAGGGCTTGACATTGGTGGAGGGTCTGGTTCCTTTGCTGCTAGAATGGCTGATAGGAATGTTACTGTGGTTACCAACACTCTCAATGTTGATGCCCCATTCAGTGAATTCATTGCTGCAAGAGGGCTTTTTCCTCTTTACTTGAGCTTGGATCATAGGTTTCCTTTCTATGACAATGTGTTTGACTTGGTTCATGGTTCAAGCAGCTTGGATGTTGGAGGGAAGAGTGAGAAATTGGAGTTTCTGATGTTTGACATTGATAGAGTTTTGAGGACAGGTGGTTTGTTATGGCTGGATAACTTCTTTTGTGCAAATGAAGAAAAGAAGCAATCTTTGACTCGGTTGATTGAAAGATTTGGATATAAGTTGAAATGGGTTGTGGGAGAGAAGATTGATAGTGTTGGGTCAGGCAAACCTGAAGTTGTGTTATCTGCAGTCCTTCAGAAACCTGTTAGAGTTTAGGGGGTTATACAATAAAACTGCAACTGCAAGAAGGAAGAATAATCTAAATTATGCTATATCTCTTTCACCCATGTTCTGTGTGAATGAATTGCTTCCATAGTCATCAAATCCTATTAGACCTGGAATAAGTACAAGAATTATTTCCTTTGCCAATTGTAAACCAGCTTTTTGAGGTTACATATATTTTGTGTTTCAAGTTCTGTTTTTTATCTCATTCTGTATCAACTGTCTTGTACTTTGATAAATTATTAGAAAGATGAAAATTGAATTACATTTTTTAATCTTATAAAGTCAACTTTAGTCTTTATATTTGAAGACTATAGTTTTAGTTTCTTGAATGTGATGGATCCAACATATGTTTCTGAACCTGATACCTGCATCATATGCTGTCAATGGTATTTTAATATAGTGGCAGCTAGCTTCATTGGTAAAGGCATGAACCTGGGTTTGATCTCAGGTATAGAAAACAAGAGTGTTATTTTATCTGTCATTTAGCTCTATCACCATCTTATTCATCTCTCTAATTGCTCTAATCTGAAGATTCTAATAAGTCATTTCAATGTTGCCTCTCTCATAATGCAAGGTGCATTTTTAGATTTTGCTATAAGTCATGAATATGCTAACAATGTTGTGATGATCTATGAAACTGCTTCTTGTGCTCTTTCACTTGGTTATGAATAAACCATTTCATTGTTTGGTATAACTTGACAGAGCTATAGACTCTCAGATTGAATGTCATGATTCTGTATAATCACAAGTATGCAATAAAGCTTCAACACGAAAAGGTTCAAACCAATTATGGTTGAAAATAAGACAAATTGGTTGGGAAGTGTCGGCAACACATACTCTAGTGTTAATTTTCCAATTCCTTGTCTTTTATTAATTGAAATTTCATATAAATCTTATCAAATAAAAAATGAGATTCAAATTCGATAAGATCCACACTGAATTTCATCTAAATGTGATTGAAAGGGAATTTGTAGCTTTTATTTTTCAATTTTGTTAATGTTTCACGAACAGAAATATAGAAAGAAAAAAGGTGTAAATGCATAGGTGACACGGTGTGAAAAAGAAAAAAAAGGTGTGAAAAGAAAAAACAAAGGAGAGAAAAAGAGGGTTTAAAAAAGTACGTATTAAAAATTTATAGGTTTATCTTTATACACCCCCCAACAAATAATTTGTATTAATTTCATTCATTTTGGAAATGGACTTTACTAAGTAAAAAATACATTCCAAAACCTCAGGTAATTTCTTCTTGCATTTTCACAATTTCACTCTGCACTCTCAATTTTATACTTATATAAGGTATAAATTGAAATACAATTTTTTTTATATTAAATTATATATTCTGAAATATGAAATAAAATATACATTTTTTAATTGTAAATATATTTTGAATTGTGTAATTTGAAATATAAAATAAAATATGTATTCTAGATTGTAAATTTTGAAATAAAAAAACTTACATTTTCGATTATAAAATCCGAAATGCAAGAATTTATAGAGATGCAGAAAGAATAGATGAGAAGTGATGTAAGAAATTTAAAGAATACACAAAGAAACTCTCATAAATTTATTCTTCAGGCCCAAACTCAAATTGCTTCAGTGTATTTAGCTTTTTCTTTGGGCTCTGTTGGGCCATGAGACTTGGATGGTGAATAATTTCTTACAAAAAGTCTATCTTTGCTCCCTTAAGAAGAGTGCTTCATCCTCCACCTCCAAGCATTTCATCCTGCACCTCCAAACTATAACAGAATTTCAATTTTAAACATGGTCAAAGATTCCCAGGACAGGATAGGAGTCAGATTGAATTTCAGAGTCTGGTTTAACGTGTGTGCATTGAATTTCACCCATTTTCATTTCTCAAAGCACAATTACCCTTATCTCTTTCTCAGACCATCCCTCCTCTCACAACACCATTACCCTTCTCTCATTTCTCACACCATCTCAGTCTTTGATAAGGATGCTCCAGCCAGGGATGTGGATTTAGTTGCAGCGGAAGTGGAATCAAACGGTAGCTGGATGCTTGGATGCAGCGGCTGATAACGCTTGTGATTTAGCAGTGGGGGAGGAGTGAAATCAGTGGAGGCAATGGTGGAGGAAGAGCTCTACGATGGCTGAAAGCTCTAGCTCAAGCGGCCCTCACTTGGAAGGAAGCTAGATGGAGATGAAAGCTCAATATGAAGTGACTTTTGGGCAGAGTCTAGTTGCTGGAAATGCATCAGCATAGCAAAACTCTATATCATTCAAAAGTGAATACATGGGCAGGCAAGGTGAGTTATATAGACTCCTCAACCTTGAGCTTGGTGATGAAAACGTGTTCAGCCAATATGAATCACGTTTCCTAACTCTAAGACATGTGCTAAATGTGCTAGCTTCTAGAATCTATATGGAGTACACGTTTATTTCAATTTCTAAAATAAGAAAGTTCCCGGTGCACCCCTTATCAAGCTAATCTCACCCCTGCATGTGCATAAAGGTCTCTTTTACCCCTCTCCATGTTTTTGGGTTGTTCTTTATTTGGTGGGCTTGGGCCCCGCGTATCAGTCTTCTTACTCTCCTTTCTCCTCTCTCAGAGCATAGTCACACAGCACACACAGTAAAATCTATTTTTTTCGAGTACAGCAGCCACCACCGTGATCCTCCAAAGCTTTTTTTTTTTCCGCAACCGAGGTACAGAAACACTGTACTGTTCTTGTAGGATTTCATTTTTCTTTTCTTTGTTGTGTTGTGCGCACACTAATGCGAGCTCATTTTAGCATTTTCCCCAGTGCAAATTAGTCTTCTTCATCCTCCAATTTTCTTCACTGCTCAAACGTTCTTCAATTTTTTTCACTGCTCAAACGTTCCTGAGGTTGGTTCATGCTTTTAATTTTTTTTGTTGTTTTTGCATGATTGTAGCATGTTTATAGACTGCATGTATAAATTAGATTATTAGAAATTATTTAAATTTGTGTGATATGGTGATCTATCGATATGGTTATGTGAAACGGTGAAACGCGATAGGTATGTATTGGATATCGGAAACCGATACAACCAGCATCGGATCTCAATATACGATGTAGGCTGTATCGGTTTCCCATATCCGATACATGCCTAATGCGTTTTTTTTGTTTTACGTTTTATCTTTTGTTGTTTTTATTTTAAATGAATTGTTTTATTTAAAATATTTTATTCTTTAATTGTTTTTTTAAATAATTTATTATTTAATTGTTTTATTTTAAATAGTTTATTATTTAGCTGTTTTATTTTAAATAGTTTATTATATAATTATTTTATTTTAGATAGTTTATTATCTATATTAATATTTGAATTCATTATTTTATGTTATAATTATTTTAAATTTTCTGTTATAATTATTTTAAATATTCTTTTATAATACATGCGTTTATTTATTTTGTTTTACGGTTTTGTTTTTTTTTTTGGTTTTATAGTTTATTCTTTTTATTTGAATTGAATTGTTTTATTTAAAATATTTTATTATTAAATTGTTTTTTAAATAATTTATTATTTAATTCTTTTATTTTAAAATTTAATTGTTTTATTTTAAATAGTTTATTATTTAATTGTTTTATTTTAAATAGTTTATTATTTAATTCTTTTATTTTAAATATTTTATTATATAATTGTTTTATTTTAAATAGTTTGTTATGTATATTAATATTTGAATTTAATTATTTTAAATATTATGTTTTAATTATTTTAAATTTTCTGTTATAATTATTTTAATTTTTCTGTTCTAATAATTGTACATGCGTTTTTTTTTTCTTTATTTTGTTTTACGGATTTATTGTATGTTGTTTTTTTGTTTCATAGTTGAAATGAATTGTTTTATTTAAAATATTTTATTATTAAATTGTTTTTTAAATAGTTTATTATTTAATTGTTTCATTTTAAATAGTTTATTATTTAATTGTTTTATTTTAAATACTTTATTATGTATATTAATATTTGAATTAAATATTTTAAATATTTTGTTTTAATTATTTTAATTTTTTTGTTATAATTATTTTAAATATTCTATTTTAATAATTTTAAATTTTTTTTTAAGGCGATTCACACAGTCACCAAACATAGATTCATCTTCACAATCCATGATGTTCTCCCATTACGACATCCCATGCTTCCGCACAATCAACTAATATTTTGCAGTTCGCTTTGACATTTTTTATAATATGGAAGCGACATAACAATTGATATGATTGAGGAAATACATTGCCGATGGAATTTATCAAAGACAAGTCTCTATCACTGACAATGACTTGTGGATAGACCTCAGATGTCAAAAATAAGTTTCTAAACTTTTTAAGAGCCCAAGTGAAATTATTTTGTGGCTTATTTAATAAGAATGCAAAAGCGGGTTGAGTAGGTCCACCCAGTAGATGTCATACCAACCATCTCTAACAATGACAATCAATATTTATTTGTTTTATAAGTTGAATCCATTAACAAAACAACATTAAATGCATTCAATAACTTGACTGCATCAGGATGCGTCCAAAAGAGGTCACTAACAACTTCAGTTCTTGACCCTTTGAATGAGTGTTTGTATGTATACCTTCTGTGTAAACTTGTTTTATTGTAGTTACATTATGATCATTATTTTGTTTCAGGGTCAACAAAATATTTGTCGGTGTTACTTGGGTTTTAGTCATATCAACAAGTATTGGTTGTTCAGTAGAATTTAACCTACCAGAATAAGGATGCCTCACTAAAGTTTCTGCTAAATCGTGGTTGTGGTATCCACATATCACTTGCAATACCCATCCATCGCCATTACTAGATGGCTTGCCCCTTAACTGGAAAGGACACTCACATTTTCGGGTCCCATATGTACTAGGTTGGTCTGATTTGTATTTTCTAAATTTTCCGCCTCTTTCACATCCTAGCAACACAAATGTCTTCCTCTCAGGTTGACCGATAGCTTTATCGGATCTTATAGTCACCACAACAAATCCTAGATTATATGCAATCCCTCTTACCCATTCAATTAAGTTTTCACGAGAGGAAAATATTTCATTTGTTGTGAAATTATTTGTAAGGTCTCCCTCAACACCCTCATTTATAAAGGACGAAAATTCTGATAGTCTGCTAGAATTTATTTCAGAATCTATCCCATAACAATATTCGTCCATTTAGACTATAATCACCTATAATAAAATAAAAAAATAATACAAAAAATTAAAAATTTATAATTATATTATAAAATTATACATTAATGCAATACATTATACAATTATAAATTTATTAACAATGTAATTAACTTTAAAAAAAACACCAAATTAAATAAACTTAAAACTATATAACATTATTAAAAAATTTCATAAACATAAAAAATCACGTATAAATTATATCTAAAAGATTATAAAAATTAAATATTTAAAATGCATTTTTTATATTAACAAAAATTAATAATTATAAAAATGCAGTTAACTAGTTTTATTAAATTTTTGTATAAAACAAACCTATTTAAATAATATTAATAAAACAATATGCAAAAATATGAAACATTCGTAACAATTATTTTTCACCAATTACNTATTATCTGATTATATTATAAATTCACAAAAATTACCCATAAATTTAAATATAATTATAAAATAATAAGTAATATAACTAAAATTTGTTATAAATGCCTGCATCTTGAAGAAACAAATCCTAGTGCTTCGGCACAACTAATTCAATTTTATCGGATTTCCACATCCGATTTGTATTCAGTACTTTTTTTAAAATCAGTTTTATTAATTTTAATAAATCCTAGAAATTAATGTATATTCATTTTAAATTATATAATTACATTATAAACTAATACAAAATTATATATAATTTTAAAATTAATTAAAAACTAATAAAATAATTAAATAAATATATTATTAAACTTTTATATAAATTAATAAATATTAGTCGGATTTTCATATCCGAATATATGATTATCGGAAATCCATATCCGACAATTTCATTTTAAGTTTTTTTATACAAAATTAGTTTTATTCATTTTAATATAATCACAAAATTATTTTTTATTAATTATAAATGGTTAAACCCATTCGGAAATTCCTATTTTTGTGTTTTTGTCCCAATTAATTTTTTACCAATTAAGTCCTTAAGATTGAAAAATTGAAAAGAATTAATCCCTGCCGTTAAATGAAGTTAACGGAGTTAAGTTTTTGATGAGCTATGAACATGAGGTGGATGTTATCTCAGATGTGGCTTGCAAAGAGTATTATACGTGGAATTTTTTAGGTTTGACATAAAAAATGTTTGATTTTTAAGAGTGCAAAGGGGGAGTTATAATGGAGGTCCTTTCATGGTGGCGTGATGGAGAGAAAGACGTTGATCGCGTTTTGCGAGTTGCTCGTGGGCTCTCGGTGGCTCGAAGATTTCGATTCGCAGAACTGGTTTGGTTTTGTGAATCTGGTTCGTGGTCTGATTTGGGTGTGAAGAGGTTGCAAGAGGAGGTGAATTTGTAGTGGTTGATTTGGGCGATTCCGGGTTGTGTGATTTGCTGCCTTGTGTTTTTGATTTTGCAGGTTTCCATGGAAGTGAGAAGAAGATGAAGGCGTAAGACGCATTGTTTGCGGTGACTTACATGGAGGGGTTGTGGTGGTCCGACGACATGGAGAAACTCGCGAATAAGGTCCGCTAATTTGGGGTTGAACATTCACGCGAGTAAGGGTTCTCGTGATTAGGGTTTTTCTGGTCTCGCGGTGGTGAAAATGTTGAGCGAACTAGCGATTGGGTTTTTGCAATTTGTGGTCTTCGCCACCTATAGCTTCTTCTTCCTCTTCTTTTGAATCCTAAATCCCATCTCAGAAGTCCATATTATTAAAATTTCAAAAGTTGCTAAATTCCACGTATTTAACTCTCACCATGACACGTCTTAAAAAATAGACACATCAACCTCCCACCTGTACACAAACTTAACTCCGTTAAATAAATTTAATGGGCTCAATCGATTCAAATTAACACTTACAAGGACTCAATTGAAGATTTTAATAAGAAAGAGATCCAAATGGAAAAACCCCACATAAATAGAGACGACTAATGAATTTAAAGCTTAATTTATTTTTGTGTTATTTCTGTAAACCCTAAACATTCATAATACATAAATCTTGATATACTAAAAAAAGATTTATATTATATTTTAAAACATCAAATACATTAAAAGGACAGTATAAAAACTTATGAAAAAAAGAAATCTAAATTCATTATTTTTCTTGATATTCCGTATCCATTAATCATATTTTTATATTTTTATTTTTATAATTTTAATTTAAAATCTAAATAATAATTAAATATATTTTTATCGTTATATGAAATATATTTCAAATACTGAAATTTTATTATTTTAATTTTTTTTATATACTTATCTTTAGTAGTGTTTTATATATTATAATTTTTTTATTTTATATCAAAATATATGGATATGTCAACTAAAAAATATGTATTAAACTATTTAAAACTTTAGAAGAGAAGAGTTGAGGCTTTAATTGCAACATAAATGAGCTATAGATAAATTTATAGAAATAGATAAAAAAATGAATTAGAAAATACAAGTGGGTGTTCTTGAAATGAACAAAATAATGACAATATAAATATAGGTGAAGTCAACAATAGAGAAAGAGATGGTAACTAGTTATTGTTAAATATAGTAAAAACTATGTATGAGATTAATTGAGTATATACATAGAGTTCGTTATTTATAATAAAAGAAATATAAGTTAAGTCCAAAATACAAATAAGAAATAATAACAAACTAACTAAAGATAAAAGATAAGATATACATAATACATCTAACACTCCCCTTCAAGTTAGTGTATACAAATCGTATGTACCAAGCTTGTTACTAATATGAATTAGTAAAAATATCTCCTTCTACACTCGAGTGACACCAAATTGTTAATGATTTGTGAAGACGACATAGAAAATGAAATACTAACCCAGAAGATTCTCTTGCGCAACAAATCTAGGAGGTTGCTCCATGTAAATCTTTTATTGCCAATCATTGTTGAGGAATGCATTGTTGACATCAATGGATAAAGAGGTCAATTTTGAAGAGTCGCCACGATTATAAATAAACTAACAAGAGTCATCTTTGCCACGAAACAAAAAGCATATATGGACAAGTCAAACGTAATGACAAAAGAGAGATCAAAATAAACAACAAAAGAAGCCATGGATGAAAAGAAGAAAAGAACCTTAAAATACTAAGATTTTCCAATGAAGACACCTGAAAAAGGAAAAAGAGCAACCTTGATGCTCTGAATAGTTACCTGAGAGGAGACGTGACACGTGACAACACACGACGAACCTGAAAGAGAAAAAAGAGCGACCTTGACACTTTAAACTGTTGCCTAAAAAGAGACGACACATGTCACCATGCACGAAGAAAAAAGGAGTAGATCCATAACTTCAAAAGATGCTGAAAACACATAAGAGCTCCGATGAAGGCGTCATTGATGACGCAGTGGTTGTCTGGCCAAGACAATTAAAATCGTGTGATTGTGAGTCGAAATTGTAACTCTGGTAGTGGCAGCGGTAGACGATTACGCTGCCAATGAACAGTAGACGATGACGCTGTCGACAGCGGTAAATGACACCGCCAACAGCGGTAGATGGCATCGTCACTGGTAGCGACGAGTGTAGTGATAGAGGAAAGAAGAATTTTTTACTCAAAAGAACCTGACTCTATATAGTGAAAACTATGAATGAGATTAATCTCTTTGTGTTAAATATACACATAGGATCCTTTATTTATAATAGAAAAAATATGGATTAAGTCAAAAATACAAATAAGAAATAATACCAAACTAGCTAAAGATAAAAGATAAAGATAAGAAAAATATAATATATCTAACATTGATGAAGATAAGTTTGATTCTCAAACTCATGACAAGAAGGAGGAGATTGAGAGAATAATAATAATATGAAAATATATATAGCCCAATCTAATAAAAATATATTGATACAAATTTGAGATATTTATTAAAGGACCTATTAAAATTACTGATATAGATTTTTCAAAGAATAAATATTCCAAAACACTTGAAAAATGTTTAAATCTTGAAAAATCCTTTTGAAACATGATAATTTGTTAGATCTGAATGGACTAAATTTATTTGCAAAGTTAAATATCTAAAAGAAAATTATAGAACTTAAAAATGATAAACCATTTGACATTCTTAATTATATGAAAAGAATGGATTTTTTTTTCCAATGCATATATAGATTGTGAAATAATGTTATCAATTCCATAATGAGTTGCTTTAATCGAAAGGATTTCAATGCTAAAGAGGATAAAAACTTATTTAAAATAGATAATTTTTCAATAAAGGTTAAACATATTGATCTTATTATTTATTGAAAAATAAATGTTAAATAAAATTAATTACAAAAAAATTAATAGATAATTTAACATTACAAAAAAACTTTATTCTTAAATTTACTAAAGGCCTCTCAAACATATGATTTGATCCTGTTTCCCACTTCTGAAATATGTTATTAATGATACGAAGTAATTTTCGTTATTTTTCATTTAAAAGGGAGAGTTGAATTTTACATTTTCAAACTAAGTGAATCAAGTTGCTAGATAAAGTATGTTCTTCTACATTTTCAACTTCAAATATCTATAATTTTCACAAAGGATAAGTTTTAAAGTTCATTTACCTTCTTACATGTCTATTCTCTCTATCTCACGTTGACTTGAGTGTTTAGATAAGACACTTTAAGATAATGATTTATTTATATGATAAATTTAATTTTTCTTTTAAAATAAAATGAGTTTTCTGGATGAGAAAATTAAAAAAATAAAATTGAGCAATTCTGAAAAGGTGTTTCAAAATAACTAAAATAATGAAATTAAAAATTTATTAAAGAACTTAAAATTGAAAATTTATAACTAGTCATTCTTTCTTTATACACATATATATTTAAAGAAAAGTTAAATATTATTTGAATATTTAAATTTAACTAATAATTTTTGTAAAGTTTAATTTTAAAAATTTATATTTTAAAATAAAATATTTTTGAAATGAAATTTTATCTTAAAAGATAAATTTAATCATTTTATTAAAATAAGAGAATTCAAATGTAAGATATTTTAATTATTCTATTTAAACAAAATATTTAAAAATAAAAAGAATTTAATTATACATAATTCAAATATCATAAATTTTAATTTCTTAAAATTATTGAAATATGCCACCCAAACACATAAGAAAATCGAATTTTATGAGTAATCAATATATTTATTCAATTTAATTCAATTATATTTTTATAGATAAAGTAGATTTTTTAATGCACTTAATTCGAACTAAGTTGAATAGCTTCTTCATAAATTTCAAATTTAAGATTTTATTTTGTAGTAACAAAATTGTTGTTTAATATTTTATAATACCAAAAACATAATTTTATATTTTTTTCATATCGAACACTGCTTTATGAATATTTTTGATCCCATATACAAATAAAATAAATGCCTATTAACAAATAGATATTTTCTTTTACATCTTTAATAATTATTTTTAAAATAACATTAACGATAATTCTTAACTAGTTAACCGTATACAACAAGTTTTTCTTTTCTTGATTTCATTTACTATTTGTTGTGAAATTCTCCACTTCTTTCAAACAAGTTTTTTTATATAGTCATTTAACTAGTATCGAGATTTCAGAATAATTATTAACCATTATCTTAAGCAATAAATGTCAACAAAAAACTATAGAATAATACATTTGAATGTATTTTTCAATGGTAAAAGTCCTTTTAATTCCATGTACAACATTTGTCTTATTATAAAAACTATGCCAACAGAAAGTTTTCAATGAAATGAAATATTAAGTAAAACTGTTATCCTCTTTCCAAAATCATGGAATCATGTATTTTCTTTCTTTTAATAAAATAACTTCTTTTTTTCGTCAATCATCATCTATACGTATGCTTATTAGATTTAGCTACTAATTAAAATAAAATTACAATGAAATAGAAAAAAAAAATGGTTAGGTGCACTTGAAATAAAATTGTAATAAAAAGTAGAAAGGAAGAAAAGGTAACAAAAGATGTTTATCTCCTTACCTTTGCAACTCCAACTTTCTCATTTTTGAAATTGATCACACCGGTCAAATTTAAGAATTTTGAATTGATCAAATTTTAAAATAGACTACATTTCTATTTATTTACATAATCATTTTTTCTTGTGCTGTATCGGTTGTCTCGTATCAATTTTTGGTCTAGGTTAGTTTATTTCAATCTTTGGTTCAGGTCGATCTATCTTGATAATCGATTTGAGTTTCATTATCTATCTTGGTTTAAGTCGACTTGTTTTGACTTTTGACACAAGCCTATCTGTCTTAGCCTATAGTACAGATTGACCTATCTTGACCTTTTGCTTGAGCTGACTTGTGTCAACCTTCGGTTCAAACCAACACGTCTCGACCTTTGGTCCAAACCAACTCATCTTGACCTTCAACCTAGGCCGACCTTTCTCAACCATCAGCCTAGGTTGATCCATCTCGATCGTCGACCTAGGCCAGCCTGTTTAGTCCTTCTATACGATAGGTTTGTCTCAGCAGCAGCCCAAGTTGGCGCATCTTGGCCTTCAACACGCCCCAACCCTTTCTCAACCATCAGCCTTGTGGAGGAAAAGAGGTAATTAGCTTATCTAATTGTACTTACACACTTTACTATAGTGATTAAGTACTTAAAGAACTATTTCTAGAATTAAGGTGACAAATGAAATAGGAACAATTCTACAAAACAAACTTAGAAGGTAAAGAGATACAAAATTTACAAGACAAAACTATATGAAATTTAAAACAAATTAAAATGTATTAAAACAACGATAGGATAACCAAAAACGAATTTAAAATAAGAGATGTAAAAAGATTAAAACAAAGATATAAACACCTTAGAAGAAAAAGTCTACTTAAATAATTAAACAACAGAGAATTAAAACCTATTAAGAGACTAATATCGGTAAGAGATTAAGACAACCAAAATTATGAGTTCATTTTTCAAATCAAATGAATCATTAGGGTAATGTGTTCTTAAACCTTTTTGTGGGACTTGTTAACTATAATATTGAAGAAGGATAACGTGACAATTCACGCGTCTAATTAGCATTATATTTAAAATAAGTTATAACTTAAATATCCTTAAAAACATAAGAAAATTTATAATAACTTACACGATTTACTCAACTCATTGAGTTAGATTTCCTTAACTATTGTAAAATTATACAATAGATAGATTGGATGAATATTCAGATGTTGAAATTTTAATCTAATAATTATAAAAAATTTAAATCTCCTTTCGATATAGATAGATGAGTAAGAATAAAGTAACTTTTCACATTTTACAATTATAATTAATATAAATACTCTAAAACATTTTTAATATATCATTAAATTTAAAATATTTTTTATACATATATATATATATATATATATATATATATATATATATATATATATATATATATATAT
>NW_014543596.1:118809-120146 GCF_000741045.1 Vigna radiata var. radiata | reverse complement strand
ATATATATATATATATATATATATATGGGGTTTTGTTAACACGCGTACGCTTGTTTTTCAGTTGTTACGTTTTAACAATGTGTATCGGATTATAGTAGACAAAAATACCCTCATTTATTATGGATTTTAAGTTTTAAGGTCAAGGACATTTAAATAATTCTCATTCTCAAAACTACAAAAAAAAAAAAAAAAGAAACCGTCAAACCCTTACTCACCTCCCTTATTCCTCTCAACCCTTTCTCTTTCATCTCTCTCATTCCAACATTTTCTCTGTCATCTCTACTGTTGCCCCAATTAAAAAAAAATCAGAAACCCTTGCCTAACCCTAATCCACCTTCCTCACTTATCCAATTTGTTTCTTTCTCGTCTTCATACTCTCCCTCAACCACATACAACAACCCGTGACATCGTAATTTGTTGCTCTTGCTCTTGCTCTGTTCGTTCATTTAAAGGATGTGTTATATATTTTCCCTTCTTATTATTATTAAATTTCATTTTTAAATTAAATCATGTAAGTAAAACTTTCATAAATCAATGAAATTTTCATACATTATTTACACATCTACACCACATTTCATTATATTTTTAAAAACCAAGATATTTCCCTCTATTGTCCTTTTCCTTTACACAAAGTGTTTCTTTTTTTCCTTTCTCTATTGGTATGGGATACATGATATAAGATTACAACCTAGAATTGAAAGAATTGTACTCCTAGGAAGCTCTTCTATACCTATTTCTTTAATTTCCTTATGTCCCTTTTTTATCACTCAATCAACTTCTGGAGGCCTTTAAAAACAGTAAAATCATTTTTTACCTTTAAGATTTGGAAAGAGTAACATAAAGTGACAAAGTTTATATTCATTTTACACACATTAATAAATATAAAATGATTATAAAAGAGTAAACTTTTTCAATTTTTAAAAAATATCTCTGATTCAAATTACCACCACCATCTTCAATTGGGTTGAGATAAGAGAGAAAATGTTGAAGTGATGATAGAGAAAATGTTGAGATGACAGAGAAAATATCTCTGATGACAAAGGGTTTCTGATTTTTTTTTCGATTGGGACAACAGTAGGAATGACAAAAAAATGTTGGAGTGAGGGAGATGACAAAGAAAATGTTGGAGTGAAAGATGGAAAAGAAAGGATTGAGAGTAAGGATTTGGAGGTTTCTTTTTTTTTAGTTTTGAAAATGAAAATTATTCAAATATATACATATATATATATATATACATATATATGTAATATATATACATATATGTACATATATATGTGTATACATATATATGTACATATATATATATATGTATACATATATATGTATACATATATATA
>NW_014543596.1:78010-118319 GCF_000741045.1 Vigna radiata var. radiata | reverse complement strand
TATATATATATATATATATATGTATATATTAGTGTATACCTATATTTTAGATCAATCTGTTCAAAATTGATGTTGCCAGCTTATTTAATTTTAATTTCTCACAACAATTGTTGTACAAGCTAGTTTCTTAATTAGGTTTATATATATAATAAATTATACGCGTGGTAATTGAGTAAATAGAATGAAAACAATTAACAATGAAATTTATTTGGGCTTGTCCGTGTAACACTTTCTACACGTTAAACACACTTACAGAAAAGGTTATTTATGGATTTCTAAGGAATGGTTATTTGGCAATGTATAGGATTCTTTATATATAAGGTTATATAATCATTTCTAAGAATATCATTAAATACTTTTTTATACATATATTGTAATAGTCTCCAAATAAATTATATTTGATAGTTATTATCAAATATTAAATATAAGAGTGATCATTTGTACATCGGATGATTAAAATCATAGATTCCTGACAGAAATGAAATAATATTACAATATTGAAAGCAAATATGTTATTGTTGGCACACCTAATACTCTTTCCACACTTTCACCTCATTTCCGCACAAGGAAAAAAAAAATGGAACTAATAATGACAGTGAGTTAGGCCATGAAGAATCACAAAAAAGGCCATTTGAAGGAGAAAAAGATAAAAAGGAAACACCAAAAACATTCAGAAAGCTATGACAGGAAGTTGTGGTGAATATGTATTCAACACTTTGGAAGATCAGCTGGTGGGGGAAGCAGCTTCTGAGTTGGAAGTTTTCCATCCAACACTATCCATGCCATCTTTAGACCCCAACTCGTGTGCACTTCAAGATGGCAATGCATGAACCATACCCCTGCAATCCATGAATTATTTATAATCAAAATCTTAGTATTCTTATATTATGTTGGACCCTGTTACTTTTTGTGTATTTTTTGAGGAACCGTTTCAAATAACTGTTAGCCCATAATTAACATTACAGAAGGGAAGAAGATCACTTACCTGGGTTATCTGCTAAGAATCTGATAGCAACCCATCCACCAGAAGGGACACCAACTGTGTTTCTTTCAACGGGATCAACAAGATTGAAGCTTTTTGGATCCTTATTTGGGTCAAAGTTTCCAAAACCTTGACCAATAACAAAGAAGTTAAAGCCATGCAAATGGAGAGGGTGACTCTCAGCACCGAGAATGCTGGTGTCCTGCAACACAAGCTCTACACTTGTGTTGAAGGGAAGAACCACCACCTTTGTTCCATTGCTCACCATGGTGTTGTTTGGTGGGGTGCCTGTATAGTTGAATGGAAGCAATGGTTTGGTTGGAAAGTCAGGGGTGTAAACTCCATTGGATTGGCCAAAGAAGTGTGCTTGAAGAAGAGCAGTGGTTGGGAGTGTGAAAGACACATTATTCACTGATGCTGCAAATTTTGTTCCATTTGTGGGTCCTTGACAAGTTTGGTTCTTTTGGCAGGGACTTGTGCCAAGGCCAACTGTGAAGAAAAACTGCTTATCTACTTTCTGGGGAACATTTGCAGGAAACCGAGGGCTTGCCAAGCTACGAAGTTTGCTGGCGAAGTTTGTTGCAAAAGAAGTGTCATTAAGTGCAGGGAGTGTGGGCTTGAAGAGTGAAAGGTTCTTGAGTGAATTTGTTGAGTGAATAGAATGAGGTGGAACTTCATATTCAAGGATCCCAGCAACAGTTGAGTTGTCAAAAGTGCCCTGGCCAGTGACATATGGTCTTGCGCTCATGAAGAATGTGGCATTGGGGTATTTGGATTTGGTTTTGAGAAGAACATTGGTGGTTTGTCCAGGAGCAATGAGAATGGTGTCAGTGTCAAATGGCTTAACATAGATGGCATCTACGTCAACTACTGTGAGAGTGTGATTTGCAATGCTGAAGAAGAGTTCGTCATTGAGTGCAGCATTGATCAACCGGAGAAGGTATGTCTTCCCTCCCTTCACCTTTAGCTTGAACGTATCTGAAAAAGACCATTATTTTCATTTAGAATCACCTCTTCAATTTATAATAAGGGATATGGGAAAGTACTATTGATAATCTTGAAAATTTAACCACTGTTAATGTGAGGTACTCATGTGACCACTCTTGTATATGTATACCTTTGGAAGAACAGTTATACAATGGCCCTGGAAGTCCATTAATAGTGTAGGCATCAGACACATTTGGTCCTCCACCTGTTTGCAATGCTTGTGTTATGACTGCCTCTGGATCTGCATTCCACCATTCTCCTGAAAATTTTTGTTACATGTCAATGTTAACTTCATTCTTAAGTACATGCAGGTATTATATATAGGAACATTATGGTGATGTCACAATCACATTTGAATTATTACCAAAGATAATGGGAACTTCCTTGTAAGGTTTGGTAAAAGGATATGGAACTCCTTGCTTGGGTAGAATGATGATAGGACCATACAGAGTTGATCTTAGCCATGAAATGTGGGCATGCCAAAAGAGTGTGCCTCTCTGACCAACAATGGTGAAATTATAGACATAGCTTTGGCCTGTTTGAATGGGGCATTGAGTCACATAGGCAGGTCCATCAGCCCACCCTGATCCAAGTTGTCGAATGCCATGCCTGTTTGGAATGTAATCAAGTTTTTTTAGTGAAAGTTCAACATATAAACCATGTAACACGTTCAATCTCTTCTTAACTAAGTTTTCCAAAGCAAAATGATTTTACCAATGGATGGAGATGTTGTTCTGAACATGGTTAACCACTTTGATAAGAAGACGATCACCCTCCCTAGCAACTATGCGGGGCCCAGGAAACAGACCATTCACTGTGACCATGCTCTTTGTGTGGCACAGTCTCGAAACATTCTGGTACTTTATCTACATAAACAATAACTAATTATGAGATACAAAGCACACATAATGGGAAAAGTATGCCGAAAAGAATGTTAACTTCAAATGACTTTTGCTTTTGAAAACGTAAGGTAGCTTAGATAAAGATATCAAGTCTTTTCGAGATATGTACATCAAAATGGTAGTGTCTGGTAACGCCCCCTACTGCAAGCTGAGGGATGATGATCATTGAGAAGAGAAACAACATTGCTGGTAATGCAAATGATTGTAGAGAAGGAGCACCCATGTTTCTATGTTTAGAGAGTGCAAGACAGAAAATGTAAACTTTACACACTGTTTTTTGTGTATACGAACTGTGGATGATGTAGAACTCATTGGTAGGTCATTTATAGAATGATAGCTTGTGGTTGTTGAAATTTGTAAAGTCTTCATAAGATCTTCAAGTGTGTTGTTTTTCATTTTTTTAATGAGATCAGTTGTTAGAACAACTCTAGAGTGGTGTCCAAGACAATCTATTTCACTTGACCATTTGAATTCTTGTAGAAGACAAACCATTTTTGAGATTTGCCTCTTTTGATACCGATCTTTCAGAACTCATTGAGAACACAGTGTATTAAAAGTGACATATTCAAGTAAATTATGTTCAAGTAAAAAGGAACTTTGTATACTTATTATTATGATAGAAAAAGTGAAAAGGTGAAATAAGAAAACATAGCACATATAAAGGAAAAGATATTGTAAACTTTTTAGTTCATCATGCAATTCTTAACTTGAGTTTCCTAGTCGTTTTTTGAATTAAGGTTATATCCGTATATCCCTTATCTGAAATAATGGACTCTTTTTACCACAGATTTAGAGCAGTTTGAAATCCCAAAAGCCACCGACATTGAAGCTTGATTATCAGCAGAAAAAGCTTGAGAAGTTTTGGTGAGATGTAACTCCCACAACCAATGTTCTTGAAGCCAAAGTAACTGATAAGAAGATCCTATCAAGTAGTCACTGTATCCTCGTTGTTTACCACATTCTTTGACATAACCACAAAGTACATTACAGATAACATGCATGCCACAGCAAGGAAACCACAATGAACTTAACTCCCTTTCAAGAAAACATGCTAAGTCGTAATCTTAGATTAACAAGATACTACTATTTTTTTCATTTCTATACACATACACCCATCACTTTAAGAAGATAAAAAATACAAAATTCAACCACCCTCAGTGTCCCCACTATAACTGAGTCCTCTATTTTTTCCAAAATGGTAGGTGTAAGGTAAGGTGCATCCGTTTAGATGTAGAAATAACATGGTTGAAATAATACAAATAACCAAATTGAACATTTACGTTGCCATAACTCCTATTTTATCACGCAACCTATCTCCTTGTGTTCGAAGCATACGTACACAATACACTGTTTCAAATGGTTGTATTTGCATGATTCATTATATTAAGCATTTCTTGTCCATCAAATTTACGTTTTAGTATCTCTGCATGATGAGTTTAGTTGAAGATATCAGATTGTTGTATCAGTGGATGTATGGCTTTTCAGTTTTTAGATTTTACAGAAGGAAAGTATAATTGATAATGTACGGCACCGCATTCTCCTTCATTGTGCAGAATAACTTGGTTCTGGTGTTCATCTCCACTCTACATAAACTAGAACTTTTAGTATTATCATTAGAATGTTCTTATAGTGTACAAGCGAAAATTAAACTAAGAATTTTTTTTCCATAATCTAATCAAGGATTGTTAGCATTAATCTATATATTTATACAGTTTTATCATAAATTACATTGTTGGAAACCATGAAAGCTTCGTAGTAAAAGAGTTAAAGTCGAGCAGGGAATATAAACATGACTTGGTTGCCTCCTAATGAAGTGACTAAAAGGCGAGGGAATCTAGCTTTAACCTTCCACACGACAACTGATTAAGATTAGTCAGAGATACTTTTCGTTAATGAAGAAAAAAATTAGCTCTGGTGAAGGTGATGAAGCATCAGTAAAATTAAAGGAACATTTTTCAATAAAATATCAAAACAAACATATATATATATATATATATATATATATGAAAAAAAAATTCTAACAAAACTATTTTTTTATAATTTTTTATTTTGTGATTAGTATGTTTGAAATATTTTTTTAAAAATAAATTTAAACAGACTAATAAAACAGAAATATGTGTCCTATTCTAAAAAAGTATTAAAATATCATTATTTTATATTATGACATTTTAAAGACTTAGGAATATGCACTTTATGAATGGATTAAGCTAAGAATAAAATGCAGAATGTCTTATATATTGTTAAGATGAATAAGTGCATTGTGGTTGAAAGTGTAAAAATGGAGATGTTGATGAAGATCATTGGAGGGCAATTTATTTTCTGTTGTGTGTTTTTCCATCTTCTTGTTGCTGGTGGTGAGAGTCTAGAAGCACCAGAACTTAAGGTAACTAAAAATGTCCTTTTCTTTTGTTTTTAACGATATTACTTATAAGTTTTGTTGTTTACTAGAATATATATATATATATATATATATATATATATATATATATATATATATATATATATATATTCATATAGTGAAAACATTCTTACAAAATCAAAGCAATAGGTTTTATTATATGATCATAGTTAAACAACTTTATAATTTTCTTTATCTGTTACATTAATTCTATATTATAATTTTGAATTCATAATTTCATAAATTACATTTTTTAAATATTATTTAATTCAGTTTTCCTTTTTTATTTAATTTTAAATCTTGAGATGTCAAAACAAATTGAAAGCATCAGTCTTTCTTTAGATAAACTAAACTTTACTGTTTTACAATATTAATTAACAAGAATTTAACACTTTACATTTTAACAAACTATAAAAGAATGATATATTTTAGTTCAGATTTATTTCATATATTAAAATATTATTTATTTAATTGATTATAAATAATAAACCTTCATTTGGAAGCATGTTAATTAAATGTGATTTTCAATTCACTATAATAACTTTATCTGTTAGCTGTTTTTCATTTAAGAAGTCTGAAATTTGTCTATATGGTGACATGATTTGACATGTCACCAACTAAGGTACAATTCCTTTCATTTCTTACGTCTTCGTTTTTCTCTTATACTTTACAAAACGACATAAATTATTATTTTATTATAATATTTTATTCATATTAATTATTATTATTATTTTAATATAATATTTTACTTTAAAAAGTAGCTGTTTAGATAAAAGGAAGTGAATGTTAAAAGAATATTTTTCTTTTTCAAAGATGATCAAATATACATATTTTCCTGAAATTGGGACATTTTATTAGAAAAATTATATCATTTTTTTTGTCATTTTTACAAAAGAATACATTATACAAAAGTGTTTTCTTTTTTAACTTTTCATCCCAACAGGTTTAAAAGAATTTAACAAGTTTAGAAAAAAATAAGAAAGCTAAAGCTTTGGTTTGCAACAGTTTGAATAGGGTAGCAATGTCAATTTTAGAGAGATAAAACATCAAATAATAGTTCAATGATTGATTATGTTATTTCAAATCATCCTTATAGGTATAATATACAAATATGAAGAATTCTTCTATTTATTTCTGTAAGCATACTTTTAAAGCACAACCATTGTATATAACTCTAACTTTCCTCTTTAGGTACTTCTTTGTTTTTTTATAAATAAATCTTTTTCTTTGCTCATAAGAAAAACTAACGAATCTATTTTCTTTTTCTATGACTGAATTAAGTCAAAACATAAATTCTGTAAAATTACTAAAATATGCAAAATTTTAAAATTTTAAGCATATGGATAAGATGCTTAATTAAAAACATGATTTTGATTAGTCTTAATTTTTTTTATTGATAGAGATGAAACAATTTCAATATGTTTTAATTTGAATTAAACATAATTTATATAAATGAAAAAAGTCTTGTGAATCAAACACGACTTTGATTAGTTTTATTTTTTTCTATTTGAACTAAAGTTCATAGGTGAAACGATGTCTGTACATTTTTATTTAAATTAAAGTCATGCAGATATAACACCACTTTAAAGTATTTGTATTTGAATTAAAACAGTGTAAGTTTGATACAATTTTAGTTTAATATAAAAAAATGAACTAAGATTAATCAAAGTTGCATTTGACTTATACAACTTCCTCATTTTTACACAAACTGTGTTTATATGATTTCATTTTGGAGAATATAAAGTTGTGTTTTCATATCATAACTTTTTAAAATTTAAAATACTCGTAAAACTTACAAATTTTGTCTATTTTCATAATTTTGATATAAAATTATACTAGTATGGTAAATTTTCCTCCAATATATGTAAGTTTGTCTTTATGTATTATCATGAACATGTTATGTTGTTTGTACTTCCACTATTTTCCTTTTCTAATTAATTGAGCATGTATTTGCACAATGCAGAAAAATTGCACATATGTGATCACCATAGAAACCACATGTACATGGGGAGCTGAAACTTCAAATGTTGTGAGTCTAAGATTTGGTGACACAAACTCCAATGGCATATTGGTGAGGCACCTAAACTCCAAGCACTCAAGGAAAGTTGAGCCTTTAGATCCTGGGGTTCTTGATGACATGCCAAGGAAACCATTCCAAGCATGCATGGTGGACCAATTTGAGGTCACAGCACCATGTGTTGAGTCCCCCATCTGTTACTTATACCTTAAGCTCATTGGAAACGATGATTGGAGACCAGGTTTTGCTCAGATTCATGTTCTTGAAGCCTCTCATCTCAATTCTGATTACTTCTACTTTAGAAGATTTGTGCCTAGACATGTCTGGCATGGCTCCGATGTGTGTGATAGTGAGGTTACATCCTTTGGACTCAAAAAGAAGAAAAAGGTTTATGTGAACATTCCATGAGTTTAATCATGTAATTTCATGTTACTTTTTACTTTCATTTTCGATCTTTCTTTTAACTAAGTGAAGAAAGACAAATTGGTTCTTCTTAATGTCTAAACTAACTTAATAGTGTCTTTAAAGTAAATAGTAAATGTATAGTAGTGTTGTAAAATGTATCTTACCTTAACAATAAATTAGGAAGAATGTTAAGGACATGGTTTTCATGTTTTTTTTTTTTGTCAAATTAATGGTTTTTCATTTAATGCGTTGATTTCTTAAATATATTTGAAAATCAAATATATATATATATATATATATATATATATATATATATCCCAATTATATACAAAGTAGAATATAATCTAAAAGTTCACATTTTAATATAAGAAAGCAGTTGAGAGTAGTCATGCAGTTAAAGTGTTAAGGAGTACAGTCATCCAAAAGGGGGATATTTAAAACTTTAGAACATAATAGAGTATTTCAAAAGATACTAAGTTGAAATGAGAAAATCTTAAGGAAACTAAATAATTGAGGCCCTAACTAAGCTAAGTCGCAGCCTCATTGTCCTCCAACACATGCTCCAGGGGCACCTCCTCAACATCTGCTCACATCCAAGTGGATGATCATCGCAAAAGAAAACATGCACAAGCAACACACAAACACAAAAGCAAGGATGAGCTAGGTATAAAAATTATGTTATACAATCACAAACAACAAGCAAATCAAGCATATATATATATATATATATATATATATATATATATATATATATATATATATATATATATATATATATATATATATATATAATCAAGACTTGTTTCACTTTAAACCTGACTTGTCCGGACTAGAATGATTGTCGAGCTATGGCATCATGCACTCGTGGTGGCATCTACTGCTTTGCAAAGCCATTGCAAATGGGTTTCACCCTACCACACTCACGAGGTTAGTCTGTATCGCGCCTTGGAGAATATTGGGAGCCTCCAAGACTAAGACCTCCTACTACTACTCACGACATGATTCAATTCTCCAAGTGGGAATGATTGATCATTGTAGTTTCAGGATAACCCCCAAGGTTGAGCTTCCATGCAAATCATTCTACACACTAAGGGCACCACCATGGAATCCTCTCCTTGAGGCCATGGAATTACGTCCAATACACATAGGGCACCACCATGAATCCTCTCCTTGAGGCCATGGAATTACGTCCGTTACACACTTGTTACATTCATCCATCAAACATACTTCATGCATTCACATACTTTACATAGAACATGTTAAAAACGGCTGTAGTGGAATTATCAGCGTGGAATAACAAACCAAGAGGGTTTTTAAAACAAACGCGTGCCTTTTAATTTCTACTCAATTTAACTTACTACGCAAATAATAAATATAAATAAAAGAGTAAGGTTGAGAGAAATTTGCACAGATAATTTTATACTGGTTCGGATCTTACCAATCCTACGTTCAGTCGCTTATCTCAAACCAAGATAAACAGTTCACTAAGCACAAAACAATTACAAATTACAATCACAAAGAAACAATTTGTAAGAGTTTAGAAACCACCTCTCTTGATACCACAAAAGATGAATCTGCACCTCCTTTGAATCTTCACAAAGGATGAGACACCTCCTCCGAATACTTCACAAAGGATGAAACACCTCCTCCAAATACTTCACGAAGGATGATCCTCTTCCACACACCTCCTCAGACGCACCAAGGATGAACTGGCTATTTCCTCAATCACCGTAGTAGCACTTCACCAGCTCCACAGACAAGAGTTTCACAAGCCGAACAAGAACACACACTTCTCAAAGAATTCTGAGTGTTTTAGCGCAAGGGAAGAGTTGTTGTTGATGGATAAAGAGAGCCTATAAATAGACTCAAGCAAAAACTCTTCCATTCTACGAAACTGGTCATTTAACGCATTTAATCGATTAATATTAGTGTTAATCGATTAAAATAAGTACAACGACTAGTTTTTCAAATCAGAAACCTCCAACAGCTAGTATTAATCGATTATTCTAAGGATTAATCGATTAATTAATCGATTAAAACTTGCTTTAATCGATTATTCCAAAGCTGATTGGGTTTTGGCTTCTGCAACGATTTTAATCGATTATATCAAGGATTAATCGATTAAAACGGGGAAGTTTTGATTCTAAACAACAAATACAAAATATAAAGGTACAAGAATCAAAACCTACTACAAATTTAAGTCCTAAACAATTAAACTACAATTATTACAAAAGCTTTTTATAACAAAAATAAGTCTTCAAAGGATCTTCATGAATCTTGATAAATCTTGACTTGATTTGGGCATCATCAAAACTTCATCTTCACCATTTTGCTAACAGAACAACATCACCACCATCATACTATGCATTTAAATCAGTACACACACTTAACACAGCCAAAACAAGAGAAAAATGAAGATCTATAACTAAGGGAGTCGCACAGCGCGCCCCTTCTCGCAAGGCGAAACAGGGTTGTTTCGCCTAGTGCACCCCCATAATTCGCAAGGCGAATTTGTTTGCAGAGGTGCAGGACCTCAGGGCTCTCACATAGCGCACCCAGCTCGCTATGCGAGAGCTCAAACAGAGAGCACCTCCCTTATAGGGTCTCGCTATGCAAAACAATTCGCATAGCGAGACTGCATAATCTACAAAACGCAATTCTGCAGATTTATACCTTTCACACCCACTCTTACCATTTGTTTTAGGACCCTTTGCCAACTTCTAAAACTCATGATTCATGATTCATACCTAGTTAAGCCTATCTAGATGTTCCCAAACCTTCTTACTACAATTCTAGAATGATTAAGGTACAATCCATGCCCTAAAACACCAAATTATTCAACTATATGACCCAATTTAAATTCTAGCACTATGGACATTTTTTAGACTAGTTTAATGCATCCTACAAGTCACAAATGACCTGCCTAAGATGTCACAATAGCACAAATACGCTCATGACCCCTAACTCTAAATTTCACCACTTTACTTCCTCTAAACAGGACCTAAAACTCTACTAGTTTACTCAGTACAGTGCATACTTCCCTTTGCTCCCACTTATTCACTCAAGCAACAGAACACATACATCAACATGCTCAAATTCAGACATCCATTTCATAAAAACATCTATGCAGTCATCAATTCCAGTATCACAAAATTTGGCAGTTTAGTTCATGCAATAAAATCTGATAGAAAGCATAACTTAACTAAAATAACCTATCATCCAGAACTCAGCACATACTCAAACACAACTTCAGACAATCAATTTCAGAAAGGCCTAGCTCCCCTTACCTTAGCAACAACAATGCAGCACACAGAACAACTTTTCTAGTGCCCTTCCCGGAGAAGAATCTAAACAATGCCCTACAAACCACCCAATGGTGATAGAACAACCCTTAGAGCTAGAACAATGCAAGGAATGAAAAGAAGAATGTACAAGGCACATGCAGGAGCAGAATCGCATGCCCTAAGTTCAAGAACAGAGGAGGAAAAGGGCAAAACAACTTACCTAGCTAGAACGAAGAAATTGTTCGGTTCAAAATGAATCTCTTGACATTGTGGATGCTTGGGCACCACCTCAATGGACATGCAACAACTCAGTGGAAAGATAAGATAAAGAGAAGACAGAGAAAATTGAAGAGGAAGCTATCTAAAGAGATAATGGAGCTTAAGCTTTTGAACAAGGTGTTTTAAAATTTGATTTATATTATAAAGTTTTTCTGATTCTCAATATATATATATATATATATATATATATATATATATATATATATATATATATATATATATATATATATATATAATTTTTTATAATTTTTTTCCCAAAAGAAAAAAATAAAAAGTAATCACATTTATATTATTCTCCACCTATGTTTCATTCTTCTTTTATTACGATGTGATTATTTTTTTTTTTATATCTTTTGCTCTGCGGCTATTTTATTCAGAATGATATAATTTTTAATACTTAATTACTTTGTAGAAAAATGTTATGAATTAAAAAATAACAAACTTTTAAATCTTTTTACTGGTTGTTAACATCTTGAAGATTGTAAAGTCCATATTTAAGCATTAGAGGTAAAAAAGGAGTTCTTTGTGACTAAATAATTTAATTCTTTGACTATTTTTATTTTCAATCATATTATTGATATTATCGATTTTGTTATGTTTTTCTCCCAGTGTGTAAAATGCTCTCTAAACATTTCTAATTGTGATTATTTTTTTTTTCCAATTCCTTGTTAAAATAGACAGACGAAAATGTAATCCAAAGTGGACTAAGTTAAAATGGGTCATAGCAACCCAAATTTATACAGCTACGTTTTCCTGCACCTCCTTATTTTTCTTCTTCACTCTCCTCAAATATATATTAGTTTATAAATTTATAATTAAATATGAGAAGTTAACCTTGTCACTATCTACATTAACCGACTGCTCCCAAACCTCCCTTTCTTCACCTTCTTCTGGTGAGGATGAAGGGTGTGGCGTTTGGGGTTTTTAAGTAAGTTATGAATTACATAATCTGAAATATGTTACCAGATTTGAAAACATGATCTGAATTAAACATTCTAAAATATTTTTGGAAGTACTCATTTTGGAATGAGTAATCTGAAATACAATTCTAGATTCAGTGAGACAATCAGATTGAGCATTTCAGAATATAAACATATTTTTCAGAATATACAATCTGAAAGGTGGTTCCAAATTCAAAACTATAAACATCCAATCCAATGATATCTTAGGATTATGAAGAATGTACCACCGAACATACAAAATCGGTTTGTTGCTTTGCTCTCTCAGTTGCAAAATCTGCCCAATTTCCTTTTCATGTATGGCTATCCAATACTAAGGAGAGGCTACTCCAATTTCTGCCCTTATACATGTTGCTATTATGGTAGCACCTGGAATTTTTCTTGTGGCTCGTCTTTTTCCTCTTTTCATAGTGAGTTTAATCCTAATTCAATTCTTAAGAAATGGCTTGTAAGATGAGATTTACACTTCACTTATATATTATAATTTGGTCTTTATCTTTAGTCGATATGAACTCAAAAGAACAACTTTTATTTCTTTATTGGATTCTCTTTATCAAAACCTCTTACTTTGGGTATGAGAAACCTTAAATCTAATTCTAGAGTGAGGCCTTTGCAATTGAATAGAGAGAACAAACAAAACATGTGTTTGCTGGAAACTTCCCCACTGGAGATTTCCTTGATATATCATTCTCAGCAATAACTCCATCATCGATAGCCCCATTACGTTGAAACCCAGTGTAGCGCCCAACATAGCCCAAAACAGGATTTTCATAACTTTACATGTGTCTAATTGAGTTAATTCTTAGATTCTAGACTCAAAGAAATTCAATTCAAGTACTAGAACATAATTTTTGAAGCTCTGGTTTAGTTGCACTTCACTTTAGAAGTTGGAGGCACTTGCAATGGACAGAGACACCTTAAGTCTTTCCTTAAAAGCTAGTGCAATTAGCAAAGCTTCCCTCGATTTGACGTGCCATTGGGCTGCACTGGCCGAAATGAAGTTAAGCTTGGGCCTTTCACTCATGCCAACTTAGCAGACAAAACACCAATTCTGCCATGGCAGCACTTTTTAGATATTTCAGAGTCTCTTGCTTTTGTTGGGTGTAGTGATTGTACGGAGGGATATAGGAAAAAGAAAAGAGTCGCTTTTGGGGGGTATTGTATTTGGTCTTAAGAGCTTCATGGTGTTTTCAAGGCTAGGAAGACTAAGTTCTGAAACATTCATGATTCTGTTTTGTAAGGCTGAGTGATTATTTATCTCAATTTAGTTCAATATTCAGTTTGTTGTTGGTTTAAGACTGTAATTCGAAAACCATGAATGTTTTAGCTAATATGATGCTTATGCTTCTGTTGCTCAACTTATATTTCCATTTCAGCTTGCTGTGAAATTTGTCGACATTAAGTTTGATATTATCTTTTCTATGAATGTTGTTCACTCTCATATTTTTACACTTCACTCATGATTTTCTATTGATTAGTACCATTGCTCTATAAGTTTTATGATAGTTCTTCTTGTGACGGAGATGGGCAACGCTGCAGCAATGGAGGAGATGCAGCTCCTCGTCCCAACCTTCGCCAACGGCAATGTAAGAGCTTTGTATGGAGGTGCAGAAGTAATTTTTAACTTACTTTGGTCATTTACTTTGAGATATGGGTGCAGGAAGAAATACGAAGGTGCAGAAGGAAATAGCCCCCAATAGATTATAATAGCCCAATATACTGTGGATTTCTCCACTCTTTATTCTTCATGGGTTTAGCTTATAAAATTAACTATTCATTCTCATTTTCCTCTAGAACGCACTTATTACCAGGCATTACAGAGAATTATTTTATTGGTTGTAGTAATTTGAGACAGATTTTACATTATTTGAGCCCCATTTGACTATATATTAAAAGCATTTCTAAGTAATATTTTAATTATATTTTCAATAATGTTATTTGGTTAGGTAGTTTTAAAATAAATTATATGTGGAAAAGAGGTTGGATTGTAGTTTTAAAAAAATTAATTTGAATAATACAAAATATGTATGTTTTTGTTGAGGTTTTCTATTGTAAATGTTCGTACTTCATTGCATATTATTAGCATTAGATAAATATATTTGAAATTTTATGAACATCCTCATTTGTATATTAAGATTTGTAATATAAAATTAATACCTATTAAATGTTATAGCTATTTACTGATGATGAGTTATTAACCATCCTAATAATTGAAGAAAGTCGATAATTTTTTTGTGTGATAGAAATTGTTAGTGGTAATGTTTTGGTTTTAATATTTATTTACTTGCAAAGTGAACTTTAATTTTTAGTAAATATTTTTTTAGTGATATTTTATTATTTAAGTAGTAGAGGACTACAATGTTTGATTTCAGGAATTTATATATATATATATATATATATATATATATATATATATATATATATATATATATATATGGGTTTGGCGCGTACGCTTGTTTTTCAGTTGATATATTTTAACAATGTATATCGAATTATAGTAGACAAAAATATCATCATATATTATGGATTCTAAGTTTTAAAGTCAAGGATATTTAAATAATTTTCATTCTCAAAAGTAAAAAAAAAAATAAAAAAAAGAAACCTCCAAACCCTTACTCACCTCTCTCATTCTTCTCAATCCTTTCTCTTCCATCTCTCTCATTCCAACCTTTTTTTTGTCATCTCTACTATAGCCCTAATTAACAAAATCAGAAAGAATGACAGTTAAGCAATTTCTTACAAAAAAAATGATTTTATAATGAATTTTCATTTTATAATTTTTGTCTTATCTAATTTTATCTAATTTTCACAAGCATAATGACATATGAAAAAATTGGTAATTCGCTTGGAAAAAATCAGAAACACTTGCTATTAAACAATTTCTTACAAAAAATGATTTTATAATGAGTTTTCATTTTATAATTTTTGTCTTATCTAATTTTATCTAATTTTATCAAGCATAATGACATCAGAAGGAATTGGTGATTGGCGTGAAGGTTTTCTAAGAGATGACGATTCAACATCTGCAGATGATGAAATTAGATAGGTTAGTGAAGATGATGAAATTGAAGAGATCTTAAGTGAACCTTTGCCTAAAGGCGAATATGCCAATGACTCAACTCTTTACAATGGTAAATTGTTTAAGGACGAGTATTTCTATTTTTCTTTTCAGTTGGATCCACATATTTTTCTCTTCTTAAACTTTTCTCGAATGAAGTTTGACGACCATCACATGTAATTTTTTTTTCATTTGATACAAATGCATGTTAATTAACTACTTTATGTATGATTTTCGTTTGTTTTGACCGATTATTTTTATGCTCTTGTCTTTCATAGACGCATTCTGCTCTCTCTCTCTCATTGGTGACGACACTTTATTCCGATGAATCCACCTTTTGAATGTTAGTTTTCGTTTTCGTTTTGAAAAACTTATTCATTGAACTTGTTTCTTTTTTTTTGTTGAACTTGTTTATGGTTGTTGTTTGGTTGAACTTGTTTGTTGTTTTTGTTTGGTTGAACTTGTTTGTTGTTGTTGTTTGGTTGAACTTGTTTGTTGTTGTTTGATTGGACTTGTTTGTTGTTGATCAAAGTTCATGCTTTATAAAATACCAAAAACTTAAATTTGTTGTTTTTCTTCTTTTTAGATCTCGTAAAGTTGTAAAAAAATATCACAATTAATTAAAAACAATTGATTAACCTCGTATATTAACAAAACTCAACGTTAAGTTAATGTCTTATATTGACAACATTCGACGTTAATTTAACATCGAATTTTTTAAAATTCGACCTCAATTTAACGTCGATTTTTTTAAAATTCGACGTCAACTTAACGTCTTGTGATATGACGTCGTTTGCGAATTCACCGTTAAAAGCCCAAAATATTCGACTTTGTAGAATTTTTTAAAATTCGACGTCAGTTTAACATCAAATTTTTTAAAATTCGACGTCAATTTAACGTCTTGTGATATGACGTCGTTCGTGAATTCGTCGTTAAAAGTCCAAACTATTCGACGTTGTACGCGATTTTTGTACTAGTGTTCTGAAATTTTAAAAGAAAAATTTGACATCGAACATCCTCATAACATATGTCAATTTGTAATTTCATATCGGTCCTAAGAATTAAATAACGTTGGATCTAGATAGTTCGACGTCATTTAACATTTATTAGTCCTAGACTGACGTTAAATTATAAATTGACATCTGTTCTAAAAAGGTTTGACATAATTTGTACGAAATATTTATAAAATTTTTATCATATATTTTCAACGTCAAAACTTACCACTTACAACGTGAACATGGTGAGATTATAAACTCTTTCTCCATTAATGCCTAAGTATGGTTTGTGCATTTTTTTTTTCTTTTAAGAAGCTCTTAATATTATTAATTTAGCTAAGAAGTAATTTTTAATATCTACTTTCATCTAATAAAATGAAAGAAGTATTTTTTTAATAACTAAGAAATGAACCAACAAACTAGTTAACAAATAGCAAAAGATTCGATTAAAAGTAGAAATTAATGACTATGATTAAGTTCACCAATACTTTTACAATGGAACTCTTGAGGCGAGGGTGGTCCATACATCATTGGCATTTTTTTATACATATTGGTACTTAATGTCTTTATGAGAATCATCAATCCATTTTCAAGTTTAATAATTTTTATATATATGAAATTAAATTTTCAGTAAAAAACAAACCAAGTTTTTGATGTCCTTAATTTATATAAGTTGCTGAGTGGATAAAATGTAGTTGACACCAAACAATCAATTAACTCATAATATAAATAAAGTATTGAATTCTCCTACATTGTTTTTATTGCATGTGAAGCGAACTATTATTTAAACTACTAATTGGTATTGGATAGTGTTGGTTGAAATGAATATGTACAAATACGATACCATTCATTTACACTAACATGGTTCTTGAATGAATGAATAAAAAGTATAATGTCTTTTCCATGGTCCACAAGCTTATAATTTTCATAGTTCAGTTGCATTGCATTGTAACATCAAATCACTATACAAATGGAGCTAAAATTTATGCCCACTTTTCACAAAGGCGGTGAAGGTCCAAATCAGAAAGGTAGAATAAAAATATGATTTTGGGGTCTTGCACGCTTTGCTTTGGTCCAATTGTACTACTCTCAATCTTCATATTAATTTAATAAATGAAAATGACTTTCTATAGTGCTATTGCCTAGGATCTTTCTTGAGTTCAATAAAAATATACATCAGAGTTCAACTATATTGCTTTGAATTAAAAAAACTAAAATTGTAATCATATGAGGATTTTTTTTATATATAACTTTCTCTCTTCTAGATATAACTGCTGAGTGGAACTATCAATTAGAAACTTAAATATGAGTTGAAATTGTATGTTGAATATAAATGAAAAAGTTAACTGATATAAGAAAAATTAAAAAAAATATATATAAAATTATAGTAAAAATGTTTTAAGGAATTTATGTATAAAATATCTCATGGTACCTCTAATTTGAAACTTTGATATAAAAAGTTTGTAAATGTGATATGTATTCGATATGGGACTCTTAGTTATAAACTTTGATCCAAGACAGGAAGTAGAGAGAGTTAATGAGAAAGAGAGAATGTGATTAGTTTAAGGTGGTGTTGACCAAAATCATGAGCAATGATCGATGTAGAAGGATAGTGTTATGGAGAATTTGAGGTGAGAAAAAGGCATAGGAAAAGTGGAAAGAAAAAGGGGTAATGAAAGAAGAAAAGAGAAAAAGAAAAGGATGCATTATTGTTAATGTGAGTTGTTTTGTGTTGTTCTGATTATAACAAGTCAATAGGATGCGACAGAAGGTAGTGGACGACATGGTCACTGCCAATCCGAAAAACTCCATTCCAACTACACATTCTCTCACAAAACCATCTCATTCAGGTCCACACTAATCATCCTCTCATCATTATAATACTCTTTTTTTTTTCTTTCATTATTTTTATCCCAATCAATGATAAGGATCATGGCATGCCCAGAGGATTCATTTTGAGAAATGAATCTTGTTATAATAATTTCTGAAAAATTAATATTTAAAACAGTCAGGCTACAGTTGATATACAAATTAAAAAATTGAGGGAAATATATAAAAGTCGAGATAGATTACAAGCTTCGACTCTTTTAGAACGATGCCTTCATTTTAAGGGACTGATTATATTTAAAAATTTTATTATTTTTGTTTTAAATTTATGTAAAAAGCTTTGTTTTGGTAATGGTGCAGTTTAGTGGGAATTAAAGAAGCGTCAGTCCCTCAAATATTGCAATTTCATATCTGAATACCACTTTTTCAACGCGGAAATAGTTTTTTTATTATAGAAGAACAAAAACGTAGGATATTGTACACTTTTCCCATTCATACAAGGCCATGTTAGATAATTCGGGTCATGTAAGCAAAATAAAGTAAATATCTTTCAGATTTTGGTAGGCTGGACTATCGATTTTTATCATGAAAACAAGTTCGATTAAAAGGTTGTGAGGTTCACTCTCGAGTGTTTGTCACTGTATTCACTTATATTGTTGGAATTGAGCAATCAAAATGAATTATTTAGTTTGATTCAATTCACTACGGGGTCTATTGTTTAATAAGCTAACTTAATCCAATTTATTTAGTAATAAGATTAAGAAATTTTAATCTGATTCGACTCATAATGAGTTGATGGATTAAAAAGATTGATTCATTTAACTAAAAAAAATTACAAACTTCTTTTTTTCTTCAATCTCTTAAATTTGAATTCACAAAACTTGGATAAACAATGGTGTAAATATCTATTCTCCATCAACTTCAAAACCTGTAGAAAAAAACACGCAAATCCCTACACAACAAATCGATTGTGGAAATCCATCAAAATCTACCCTACGTCCTTCCCTTTCAATCGAATTAACTCTTCTCCTCACAAGTTGAATTGAATTCCTTGTTGATTTCAAGGCTTCACACTACAAGGTGGAAACGACAATCACGAGGAAAATGTTGGACCTAAGTCGCGACAATTGCATGGTTGTAAATGTAATTACAATTGGGGAGGTTCGACACACACATAGATCTCCACACTGGTAGGATATTTTCTGCTTTGGGCCAAGCCTTATGTGGAGATTTATGTGTATGTGTTGAACCTCCCTACAAATGGTATTAGAGCCCATAGTTTAGTTCTGGTGACTGGGATCAGACGAGTACGTCCCTCCATGATCAGGTGAAACCTTGGTAGGTGGCCAATGACAGATATCCAGATGAATCACGAGAGATGGAGAGCAAGAGATGCTTAGTGTTGTGACCATGGATCATGACAGAGGGCAAAGAGATGCTCAATGTTGACCATGGTGTACTCGAAGATAAGAAAGAAAAGACTTCCGTTGTAAGGGAGGTGGAGGTGGAGAACCATAGTCCTTTGTTTGAGGGGAGGATGTTGGGTACAAACAAAGTCCCACATCGGATAAAATAAGAGATGGACATGGGTTTATATAAACATAAGTTACCTCCATTGGTTATAGGTCTTTTGGAGTGGTACCAAAAACAAATCCGTGAGGGTTTGGCGCAAAGCGGACAATATCTTACCAGTGTGGACACAAAAATGTGCACTTTTCTAGGTCTTTAATAATGCGTGTGATATTCCTTTGTCCCAAGTACCTTCTCCTTGTATAAAGAGAGATATGATCTTTATGCAGATTTCTGAAGAAGTTGATGTGTATTCAGAAGGAAATTCCACTTGACAAATGGTTCTATGAATTTGTTTTTTCTTCTTTGTAAAGCATGTGAAGGGTTTTGTTTGTTGGAACTTAGAATTTATTTCTTGGCATTCCGTGTTTTTTTCTTGGACAAGAGATTTTGTCTCGGCTTCCATGAAACTCATAAAAAGTCAATGTTGGGTTCACATCCATGGCCTTCCTTTAGAGTATTAGCACCCATAAGTGTTCATCTCAATACTACATGGAAATGGTACGTCTTTATCTTTACATGATTATACCAAGAATAAGTCTTGAGGTTTCTTTGCACATGTATTGGTTGATGTGATTTGTTAAATGATTTGCTTAATCAAATTTTGGTGGAAAGACCAAGATTTACATTTATTGTTGATGTAGAATATGATAAATTGCTTCTATTTTGTTCAAAAGGTAAAATGATTGGTCATGATTTATTAAATTATAATTGGTTACAACAGGATGTCAATGTAATTTATGGTGAAGACAAAACAATGGCACAAAAATACAACATTATCATACTAAAGTAGTTGATTCATAAGATGGGGTTGAGGGCTCTTTAGCTCACATGTGGAACCTATGGTGGAGCCTGTGATAGAGTATATGGTTCAATTTTTTTTGTGTAACCTGTTGTGGTGTAACCCATTGCTCAGTCAGAGCCTGAGCCAATGTTGGATAATCATAATAATATTTGTGATGTGATTGAATATTCTCTTGTTAAGAATCTTGATGGTGGTTTGCCAAAAAAATATAATTCCTTGGTTTGTATGTCTCATTTGGAGGATGTATTTATCATTGGCAACAGCTTGCAAGGTTTACAACAATTAGATTCAACTCATTGTAGTTCAATGACAATTACCAGTCCTTTGACATCTAAGGAGACTCGTTTTGTAGAGGGATTGAAAATAGCTTCTAAAAGGACTAATATGTTCAATGAAAGGAAAGATTCCAATACTAAAGATGATGATAAGTCGGTTCAAACTACAAGGAAATGTGATAAGGGTATGCCAAAGAAAACTAATACAAAATCCTTCAAAGCAAAAACTTCCAAAAATTAAAGGCCTTTTTTGGATTGTAAAAGGATTGACTAATGATAAATTTTTTAGTGTGTTGAAAAATTTGTCTTTTTCTTAAAATATGAGTTTAAAGTATGAAATGATTTTCGTGAAAGTAGATAGTCTTTCTAAAGTTGACATAAGCACACCAAAATGTACGTTATGTGAAACAACTTTAGTGCATCCTTCAAGATTTTTGACATCGACTTGGACTTTGTGAGATCTTTATGATAAGTACACAAAGGTTATAAATTTTTTTTTTAGACATAATGTTAACATAAAACCATTGTGTACATGCATGTTGTCATATGAGACATTTTCTCATCAGGTGAAAAAATAGAGTATATGTGTTATATTGACTGTCAAATAAAGACTACATTTTACATGACATATTGTATGAAAAGTGCATGCTTTATATTCTTCTCAAACATAAATATTGAGGAATTTGTCTCATTTATAGGATATGTATTTAAAGAGTTTATTATAAGAAGGTAACTTCATAAAAACAAAGCTTTCTCTAACAAAATATAGACTAAAAACATTATATAAGCTTAAGATTGTAGAAAATAATGAAGTATTATTAGTCTTCACATGTCTTTGTTTTTATTTTATAGATGCTCAAAATATGATCATTATGTATATGGAACGATTATCTTAATTTTTTGTTGTTGTAATTCTGATATGGTATCTTTTCAATATTAATATGCAAAATTATTAAAATTAAGTGTGCAAGAGTGCTTCTATCTTCTTATAAAAATTACTTATTTCATATACACTTGTTGTCAATGTAAAAATCGTATGGAAAATATAATAACAAGTAATATATATGTTCCCTGTTAATTATACATGATATAAACAATCTATTCAATTAAGATATATTATTTCGACGTATATGTTAATAAAGTAAATGTTCATTCAAATATAAACAAATCATGAATAAAAGGTTTACGCTTTAAATGTTGTATATAAATGAGATTAATTAACGATATTATTACTATTATTATTATTATTATTATTATTATTATTATTATTATTATTATTATTATTATTATTATTATTATTATTATTATTATTATTAAGGAATGAGTTTTAGAGTAAAAATGGAATTGATCATGTTACATTATTTCCCTTTTTAACTGTCATAAGCGTTAGCCTGTTTGGTCATCTGTTATAATCATCTTCCATCTAATTAGGAATAATTAGATTAATATTTAGTTGAATTGATTATGATCAAAACTTTATATGTCAAGCTTGTCTAATGTTTATAAATTGCTTAAAGACTTCTTTGATAACGTTAACACCAAATTATTAAGCTTTTCGGTATTCCTTTCTTATGCTAGACTAGTAAACAACATAGCACTTCCTTAATCCCACTTCTTCTTCTTTCTTTCTTCTTCTTTTTTTTTTTTTTTTTTTTTTTTTTTTTTTTTTATGCATAAAGAGAGTATGCATTGAAATTATTTTTGTCAGTAAATTTCTAACGCCAAATTTAGTAAATAGCTCTTTATGCCAAATTTTGAAAATCTTACTTATCAACGAAAAAAAAACTTACAAAAAATAATGACATAAAGAGTAACTATTCAGAAGAAAGATAAGAATTAAAATTATAAAGAGGTTTTTATTTTACAATTTTTGTCTCCTTTGAAACTTTATTATTCAAAAAATTGAATTCTCTTGCATTTTATATGAGAAAATTATTTAACTTTTTATATTGAAATCCAAGTTAAACAATGATTAGCATTAAATATTTCTTAAGCTATAACTTATTGCAAAGGTTTGCATTAGGCTTAATTTTTTTTCTCAAATCATATATATTTTATATCTTGCTCTAATAAATTTTTTAAATTTGGATTTTTGTAATTTTTTATTTTTATTTTTTGACATTTCTTATTTTAGATTAGTCCCTCGAAAATATTTATTTTTTATTTTTCCATTATAATATATAGATTTATTCATTCTAATTTCTGTAAAATATTTTATTAGCCATTACAATAAAATTTCATTTTAAATTAAGTATTTTATGGTGTACCTTGATACGAAAGTAAACTAAAACTTAAATCTCAAAAAAGAAAAAGCGTAAAGAAACAAACAAATCACTATATTTTACGGACTTAAAATATATTTAAATTTTGTTGTGAGAAATGAAATCATTAAATATTTTCCTACTAATATACTATTAATAAAAATGGTTATTCGATTACATATAAAAAGCAAAATAAAGATGCATCCAAGATCAATTTTTTTATCCAGTTTAGGCCTATAGTTTAAACACAGATCTACAAATTGAAAGTCTATCTAAATGTTAATATATGTAAACCTAGGAGTGACAACAGTAGTGTCTATCCCTAATGCTCTTGTAATAAAATTTATTTTGTCGTTTATCTGGTTATTAATTGGGTATTTGTTTAAAAAATTAAATATTTTAAAAAAAGTATTTTATAGGTTTTTAAAATGAATTTCAAATAAGATTATAATGAAAAAAAAAATATAAATTCAAACGATAACTAAATAAAAGTTAAAATACAAGTCTAAATTAATGGTACCTAAAACATATTTTCAAATAAAAGTAGTTTAAAAAATAATTCTTACAGAAATAACATTTTAATATTTATGTTTTCCTTTTCAATATATTCACTTTAACCATTTAATTCTTTATACAAATAACACAGTGATGCTATTAGTAAAACTAAAATGAAATATTAAAAAAGAAATACTAATGTCATCATCAATTATTTCTCTGTTGTTTTAAGCTTCATCCACTATAAGAAAATAAAAAAGATATTTCATTATTGACGAAATTTGATCTTGAAAAAAATCTATTTGTAAATTAACAATTGTTCACAAATTTTTTCAATAAAAAAAGAAACTTGTTGATAAAATAGAATTTATCGATAAATTTTAGGATTTTAATTATAAATATATATTTTTATCGTTAATAGATTTGTCACTAAAATTTATCTAGAATTTTTATTATCAATAGATATTTTGGTTGTAAATTATGTCAAAATGGACACCAATAGACTGTCATAGAAAAATCTGTCGATAGTTAAATTTTTTAAAATCTTTTGACAAATTTGTTACTAATTGTATGTGTTAAAAGTCATTGATACTTTTGTTGGTAAATTTGTTAATGAGATGGATATCAATTTTCCTACCAAATCTAATGAAATGTGTTGCAAATTAAATGGAGATGGGTGAGAAAAGAAGGCAGAAAAAGAGAAGCAATAGGAGAAAGAGAAGGTGGTGACAATGATAACAACAATGATAATGATGGTATGGGTGATAGAGGACAAAGAGGAGTCAAAGTTAATGGACATAAAGATGACGACAACAAAGGAGAGAGATAAAGAAGAAGAAGGGAAGAATAAGAAAACAAGGAAGAATAAGAATAGGAGGAGGAAGAAGAAGAAAACCAAATCACGAGATTTACTGATGGATTGGGGAGCACATTTGAAACTTCTTGCTAACACATTGGAATTCTCCATATTATTGCAATAAATGTGCTACCACCCAAAGGAATTGAGCTTCAGAAAATAGTAGGATCTTGCATACAGGTAGTTTCATTACCATTCATGAGCATGCCATTCAGATGGTACAAACTTTCATTTCTTTTGTATTTATTATGATATAAGTTATGTATTTTAAATTTTATGTGTGTGTGAGTGTATGTGTATAACTCCATATTTTGTTATAGGTACAAGAGTTAGGATGGGTTATGCATGTTGATGAGGTATTTCAACAAACTTATCTTCGAAATGGATCTAGCCAGTTTGTTGATGAAAGGTCTTAGAGAACACATGTAACCAAACACTTTTACTATTATTTGCTCTAAACTTTAAATTTGTTTTATTATTTCTTTTACTAACACTATGCAAAATATTTAATAAGAAGAATTTTCAAGTAAACTCTCACATGTTAGATCGAAGCAAGGGTCATGTCTTGATGCATCAAAAGACAATAAAGAGGATGATGACATCATTAGGACATAGTGTTGGGTCGTCGTCGTTGGTGAAAAAAGAAAACATGAATTTATGGGATATGACAACTTACTACAAATTACATTGTTAGAAGATGCACCTTGAAGTACCATCTATTTCTAGCAGTGTTGAGGAGATCGTTTTCCACCTCACGTAATGAGTAAAAAGATATGACCAAGAATTCAACAATTTGATAAAAGAGTTTGCAAGTTTCAAAGAACTGTTGAGATTGTTGCCTTCGCATTCACAAACTTCTATTCAATAGTCTCAGTCTAGCATCCCTTCGATTCAACAACGACCCTCTCCAATAAAGCCCACCCTAAACCACCCCATACTAGTCTAATTCTAATGACTATGTAGATTATTAGATTTTTTTTTAATCTTTATAAACATATACTTTAAAACATATGATGTTTGTATGAATTATATTATTAATGTGTTTTTATGAATATTAATATGATGTAGGATTTCATTGTTTGTGTGGTTATCAGGTTAAACTTATGTCTTGGTTTAATTATGTGGTAAAACAAGTATTGTCCACTGCACTTAAATTTGTCACATCATTTATTGATAAACTTTACCGGTAAATTTGTTGATAATATCTCGTACTAGGTCACACAACTTACAGATGGATATTCTCTCAATCATTATTGACGACAGATATCCGTCAATAATTATCAACAAGTGATATTTGTCAATAAATATTATCAACAAAGATTTTACCGACAAATTTTTTCCCATTAATAATCTTTATAAAAACAGTTATTACTATGGATTTTTTAGTTTTCGATGAAAAAATATCGATGGTAAATTTTATTTTTTTAGTGATAATATTTCTCTTTTTTGTTTTTTCTATCCTTAAAAATAAATAGAATCAAAACTCATTTGGTAACTAAAGGAAGACTTTAGATCTCTATTAATTATATAAAAGATTTTTCTATTATTTTTTTTTTCAAATCAAACGAGTTATGTGTAAAATTAGTATGATGCTAGCTAGCATTCCTAAATTGCATGAAATTGAATGCATTCTAGTTATCACTATTTGTTTCGTAGGTGCGTAGAGAAACCAAGTTTCTGGCATTGTAGCTTTAAAAAAAAATGTGCTAACGTGTGTTAAACCTTGGCCAAACTTTATAAAATTTTGCAGCATAAATTTGAGTCAAAGTGGAGGGAGGGTTGGTGAAAAAAATTAACCTACAAATGAGATAATGGAGGCAAAATCATAAGCCATAACATGATTTGCAATGATGCGTAAAACCATGCGGTCGTGCCGGTGCTCTCCTTTTAATTAATGCAACTTTCTACCATTATCAACAACTAATCACTCTACCACGATTAATTAGCCACCAAATCTGAAAACTTCAAATAACCAAATCATTATGTCAATTATTCTCCTTCTTTAGTTTATTAGATCAATTATGTTTTGTAGGTTAAAACACAATTAAAATTGTATAATTGTTGAAATTAACTTATCTAAATTATATAATAACTTGAACGAACCAAATTATTAAACTATATAGACATGTTATTTTAAACCATATATGTATTAGAATATATATTTTCAATTTTCAATTCATTTTAAACTATTTTTCCCCAAGTTCAAATTTATATAAATAGTAAGAATTTGAAATAATACATTGGTTAAACATGTTTTACATTTTAGGCTTAATTAGGTTTCAATTATCCATATATTTGAGTATTTTTAATTATTATTTTGTATATTTTTTAATTGAATCATGATATTTAAATTTTTTACTAATTGTGTTTGTCCAAATGTTATTTTATTATATTATCTTGTTTATTTGTTTTTACTTACTAAAAAATGTGAAATTTTTTTATTAATATAAAATGGTATTGTGATCAATATAAAACAACAAATGATTTTTATTGTTTTCATTAAAAATATGTTAGATAAAAAGATAACACAATGACAATTATATTAATGGTGGTGACATGATCTTTTAGTCAGTGTAGATGATAATATGAAAGTCATCGAAAAACATGTCAATCTCATTACCTATGTCAATCATGATCACAATGACAATTCCTTGATTGGTGTAGATAATAACATGGATGTCATCAAGCATGTCGACCTTATTATCCAATACATTTTTAATAAAAATTATTATACAATAACTATAAAATTTTATATTTCTTAACACGTAGAGGTAAGTAAAAAAAAAACGGTCAAAAAGAAAATTATAGTCACTGTAGTGAAAGAATTAAATGAGAGGAAGTGTTTTAAAAAATTTAAGTAATCAATAAAAAAAAAGCATTTAATATAAAATCCTAAATGAAAATGATCATTAAATCCATAAAGAACTTGATACTTAACTACTTGTACTTACTTTTTATCTCACCTAATGCAAAGAAAACAGAAGACGATGAAAACCATGCACTTTATTAGATGCATATTTACGTTGATTTTGGAGAGATTAAAAGAAATAAAAGTGAGTATTTAAAATTTATGAGGTTGCGAAGGTAGCTACTGTTTATATGATGGTAGTTATATAGTATGTTAGGGGACAGCTATTCTAGCTTTGGAAGTTCACCAAATCTGAAATTGCTTCTATTTTGAGTGAAGGAATCCAAAGTCACCAATCCATGGATTAAGTAGAAGAATGGGAGCACTATCACTTTTATTTCTTTGCCTGTTACTCCAAAAACAAAGTAGAAAGCGACCACTAAAATCACATTCGCAACACTAACTACCTTCCAACTAAAACCATACAAAATGAAAAATCTTTCAGGTGAAAAGCCACACGTAAGCCAAATTCTTCACTTGGGTAATCACTAAGATTTCTAATTAAGCTTCCTAATTAAATTTTAATCACGGTATTTAATCTACAACACACGAACCTACGAGGGTGTAGTTGTTTTGTCCCAGAAAAGAAAAAAAAAAGAATATGTTTATTAGGGATAGGAGAGGTCATTGACTTATATAAAAAATCCATTAATTTGGTTAGGTGATGTCATAGAGAGATGTTGAAATTTTAGTCACATGATGTGATCCATCCTTGGATACTTTAATGATTGTTAAATAATAAATAATCAACCACCTTCTTCCATCAATATCCCTCGGCTTTTGTCAGTTTTGTGTTTGTTTTTATTTTCTTTATTCATATAAGTAAAGAACATGGCAGATAAAAACTATTAAAAACAAATTTAAAACTCGTTAAAAAACATAAACTGATGAAAAAGTAAAACGATCGAATCTAAGTATCCTTGGAAATTGAGCTTGGGTTCTGGAATGGTTGTAGTTTTGCTTTTATGATTTTGCCATAAAATACAACACTTTGAAAAAGCCTATAAATGAATATAATGATGTAGACCTTCTATTAAAGTCAAATTTTGGGTGCCTTTATCTCTTCAACTATATTGCTTGCAAGTGAAACAAAGTATATCGTAGTAGTGATGATATATGAATCAAATATAGCAATAGATCTAAAGGGCATTCGTAACAGTTGCAGGGTTGTGACTAAATGGTCCCCAAAAAAGAGAATCACGTGCATAGATGCATTAAAGTTACTATATATCAGAAAAGCAAACCAAAGTTTCACATTATAGTGTTATATCTAATTCAAGCCCAAGAGAACCGTAGAAACCTTAAGTGTGACTAGTTTTCTAACTCTTTGTTTGAAAAGAAAAAAAAAAAAAAGATATTTATGAGAAAGAGAAAACAAAGTGTTGCTAATTCAAACAAGTTACGTATCGACAAAATCAAATTGTATTCAAAAAATATTATTGAAGTTTTCTTCAACCAAATAAGTCTTTTGTTAAATTGGAATGTGTTTGGCGAGGCTATTTAAATTCTTTCTATTCATTTAATCGAGTAATAAAAGTTTATTTAACTAAATTAGACTCTTTTTTTCCTGATTTAGCAACGGTTGTTGAAATTCCACATCAATATGGCGTTTAAAAATTGTTGTTTGCTCAATTTTCATTATCTTATCGTCACGATCATGACCCTTCTTTTATACACTTTTATCCCATAGTTTAACAATTAGCTTTGCCAAATGTTTTAATTTGGTTCATCAGTTTTAAGCTTTCAACTTTGACCCAACTAACTTTTTAATTTTTAACTAACTTATTCCCTACTTTTGTCAAATACACCCTCAATTAGCAAAATCAATTTGTTTGACTCAAAAGAGCTATGGACCAAACTGAAATATGTATCATTGTAAGCTCTTTTGTGCGATTTTTTTAACATTTAATTTTTTTTAAACAAATTCTCAAATGATAAGTTATGTTACCCAAAAAAATAGACAACATTATTAGAAAAAAAGAGTCTTTTATCAATAATTTAACATTGTATTATAATTCTGCTGACAAAGCTTTTTATGTAAGTAAAATCAAATTAGTCTCTATATATGATACTACAACACAATTACATAAAATTTTACAACAATACAGCGTACTATTAGTAGATACTGAATAGGTTAATTATACAAGTAAATTAAGGGCAATTTTAGCTATATACTATGATTTGTTTTTCTTTGTAGTCAACCCTTGTTATATACTGCATAATGAAGAGAAAGACATTTAGTCCTTAATGTTGAAAAATATAATGAGAGAAAAAAGATGGTTACATAAATAATTTATTAAGTAGTGAGATGGTGATGAGTTGAAGAAGAGTAATGAGTTTGTACAAGTATCTTTATCCTTGAAGAATTGGTATAAGATCCGATGCATGTATTATAAAACTCTCAACGTTCACTCTTTGTGGGACACAAACTGAGATGGTAAGAGAAACACATCCCCAAAAGTGCATCCAAAGAAGCTAAAGAGAAATCATTAAATGAAAAGGAAGAGATTGTGATTTCATGATTATATTCCCACCATTGGATCTCTCTATAAACATCTCCTTAACCCCTTATTTCTTATCTCTTCTTTCTTCTGCTCTTCTTCATTGTTTTCTTCACTTCATGCACTTCAAAAGGGAGCATCAATGTCAAATCCAGAGTTCCTCACCAAGGATGACAAAGAGAGCGATTTCCAGATTCTGAAGAGACCCATGTTGGAGTTCCAAACTGAGAACATTGAAACCCTTTCAAGCAGTTATTCCAACTCTAGGTATTCACAAAGCATCAAAGGTAGAGATGAAGAGAGAGAAGAAAATCGACAGATCTGTAGAGTAACTCCATCATCAGAAGAAAAGGAAAAACTCAAAGAGGAGGAAGATGAAGAAAATGATGGTTTCAAAACTCCAACTTCTTTGGACCACAAGATTCTGGTGCCCTCTCAGTGCCCACCTGCACCAAGAAAAACCAAACCGTCTCTGAAAAGAAAAGCATCTTGTTTCAACCACTGCAACTGCAGACACCCACTTGATCTGTCAAAAGAGGTGTTCGAATTATTGTTCCCAGCCCAACAAAGCACCAAGAAAGTTCGAAGACAGGATCACGAATGATGCAATAATTTTGGTGCAAAACCCACATGCACCATACAGTTTTTAGGAACGATCAGTCTCTTAAATTGATTTATGTATCTCAAAAGATTAGTTTCTAACTCCCAGTCAAGGATACCCGGATTCAACCACGAAAATGGAACACAGTTTCCATGTGCATAGCTCATAGCAGGTGCAAAATTTTGGTCAGCATCGTCGATTTTCATTCTGGTACGGTCAATTGATTTGTCTTGGACCTTTTGTCTGTTCCTGTTGAGATCTCATAATTAGTATATAGATATATATATATTCTAAGAGCAATTTGTTAAGGTGTAAGCCGAAAAGATAAAGGGATTTGAAAAGATTAATGTGAAGTTTGTGTGAATGGCAGTTGTAGAATTTCTAACTTTACCACTGTTCCGACCAGTTTACTTTTGTTCCAGTTAAGTTGTTGGTGCTGCATGTTTATGCACCGGCCATGTTGTAAAGGAAGAGAATCGATTCTGATAAGGTTTATTTTGAACACAAAAAACAAAATCAAGATTCATCTTAATTAGTTAAAGTGTTGAGTTTGGTTATCGTTTTCTTTCTGAGATTCTTCCTTCTGGATTACACTTGGAGAAGGTGTCTTCGGATTCCATAAAGATGACCAGACACAGTTTCTATTGCTGGAAACATGAATAATTATGTTCTTCCACTGCCATGCAGTCAGTTTTATTCTACATATAAATTATTATATAATTAATTGCTTTCTTTTATTTATTTTTTTCTTTTCATCAATTATAAAACATTTCAAAAGTACCTACCTTATTAAGTATCCTCCAAATAAACTAAACCTAGTTATAGAATTATTAATAATTAATCAATTGAAGGGTTTTTTCTTTCAATGAAGCTCTTTTTTTTTTCTCCTTGTACATATAAATGTTTATATATTATGACAACAAGGTACACTTTCAAGAATTATTTATTATTATACTATAACTCATTAAAAATAAAACATTTAGAGATTGAAGTTTATCAACTAGTGATGTTTTTTTTTTTTTTTTTTTTTTTTGTAAAAACCTAGGTTTAAATATAGACAAAATGTGAGGAGTGTGGAGCTTTAAGAGGATAGTTTTTAACCTAATTGCAATGGGTGGATCTAAGAAAATAAGAAACATTAGTTGTTGGGTTTGATGGATCTCTAGCAATGTACTACCAACTAAATCAATTAAACTACTTTAAGACAAACCTAACCAATTTATTACCATGTTCATCCTCATATTCATAACATATCAAACACAATAATAATCAATCTCTGGTTAGGTTGAGAATTATCTTTACTGTCTCCACCTGTTCAGCTTTCTACCTAAAATCTAATATTCCTTTAACAACACTTGTACCAACACCAAATAGTGTTAATGCATTTCAAATTCAACTTTTCTTTTTATTCATATTTCAAAATTAATAATTCTGTAAATTAAATTATTCTTTTACTGAAATATGGTCAATTCCAACCACCTCATATATATTAGATTAACTTAATAAACACTATTTTTTTTTAGCCCAATCAAACCTTTCAAGTCAAATTAGATAACCTTTAAAAATAAAAACCAAATTCATTTTATTTCTTAGCCAAAAATTGGACATTTTATTTTAAATTACATAGTATTCATGAAAGTAATGCTAAGCTTTTATGAATATCCGCTTTGCAATGATTCGAAGATCTCCATGCTTGCATGTCTTGGATATGCACTTTTGCACGTTATAAAGATATACTGCGGCCACATCATGACATCTGGCACTACATAACTGCATGAATATTAGGTCTTTTAGAAGAGGAAAATCTTAAAAAAATAATAAATTTAATTGTTTTATAAATTTTAATTCATTTATATACAGATTAAAAAATTAAGAAATTATATGAGTGTTTTATAAACGAATTTGTACTTAAACTAATTTTAACGTGTGAAAAATATTTTTATTTCTATTCTAAAAATCATTACGAAAAAATTGTCCACGCATGCTTATAAGAAAAACACAGGGGGAAAGAAATTGCTTTTTACAATTCTACGTTTTCTTTTCCTGCATCTCGATATTGGAAATGTCTAAAGTGTCCGTGGGTTATGAAATCTATAAAGATATTTTAAAAACTAAATATGATTTTAGTATATGAATATTTGACACAAAATTAAAATTTACTATTAAAATGTTGATACATTTTAGTTTTTAAATTTAAAAAAAAAACAAGTGAACATTATTTTTTTAATTCTATTATAATAATATTTTTTAAATGTTAAATACTTTTCATATTGATTTAAGTTTTTATTATCTCGTTTGATATCTTTTTATTTTAATATTAATTGAAAAACCTGTGTGACATGTTAAAAATTTAATGTAATTAAATTAAAAAAAAAAATATTTGAATTAAAATAATTTTAATTTTTTGTTAAAATTTAAAAACTAAAACCATATTTAACCTTATTTTTAATTATATAATTATTATAATACAATTTTAGATTTAAAAATACACTTCAGATTTGCATGGTTCCATATTGTATTTTAGAATACATTTACGAATTTATAGATATCGTAATATAGAAATTTATAACATTTTAAGATTTTAGACTACGTAATCTATAATTTATTTATGGATCGTCAGATTATATAATTTGTAATATATTTACATAATTCAAATTGTGTTTTTGTATTTTATAATTTGGAAATATATTGTTTGATTGTATAATTTGTAATGTATTTTAGGATTAAATATCTAGAAACATATTGCGTATTGTACAACTTCAAATGTATTTTAAGACGACACAATTTTGAAATGTATTTTTTATTGTATAATTAATAATATGTCTTAAATTGTATAATTTTCAAATCTAAAAATATATTTTAAATTGTATAATACTTTTTTAAATTATATAGTTCAAAATGAATTTTTTAGTTTTGGGTTTCATAATCTTATTAAATTTCTAGATTGTATATTTTAGAATATTTTAAATCCATAAATAATAAAGTTTAAGATTGAACTAAAACCGAGTCCAATATATGGGCCATAGTTTAGCCTAAATTCCTTTCACCCCTACATATTTGGTCTTCCACCTCCCCATTCCAATCTTATCCCTTCTTATATTTCTATTTTTTTATATTTTTATTATACCCTTAATTAAAATTTAAAATTTATTTTATAAGTTAATTTTAATTTCAATCTCCTATTATACAAAACTTATTTGTTCTCACGTTGATCCTTCCACCCCCTGTATCTGTTGTTTTTTGAATTCTATGTGCTCCCTCACTGTGAGGCTCTCTCTTGTTATTGTATTTTTTTTCAAGAATTTAATGATAATTATTTTATTTAATAAAATAATTTTAATTTAAAAATAATTAAATAACATATTATAAAATAACACTAAATTAAATTTAAATACTCTATAAATTAATTAAAAATACAATAAACTAATAAATAAAAAAAATAAACTAATAAAAAGTTTGTCGATATTTAAAATTTAATTACTTATAAAATACAATTAAACTAATAAATTAAAAGTTAAAATTTAATTACTTATAAAATAAACTAAAAACTTAGAAATAAAAAATTGGCCCTAAACGAACGTCGACGTTCGTTTGTCCCTGAAACGGATGTCGAAATCCGTCGACAGATGTGCAACATTCGGTTTAAGCCTGGACGTCTTCTTCCTCTTACCCATCCAGAAACATCAATAGCAACGAAACAAAAAATCATGCACAGTAGAAATCAACACAATCTTAAACCCTATATTACAAACATTTTCAAAGGAAGCAAAAATCAACACAACCTATATCATGCTGAACAAAAGAAACCAACGTCTCGTAGACGTCAGAAACGAAACTATAACGAAACTACGAAGCAACAACTACTGCGCCGCTCCGCCACACCACCACACATACCCGCCGTACCGCCGAACCGCTGAACTGCCGCACCGCCACACATCAAAAGTTAAAAGCACAGGAAGATGAGTGGAAGAGTTGGAATTTTGGAAAATGGAACTTGGAGCGTGGTGGTGAGAAGAATTAGAGAAGGGGAGGTGGAGAGCCGTGGGAGAGATGGGGCTGCCTTGAAAGGGAAAGTAAAATCTGAATGAAGTGGAAAGTTAAATGTTAGGGTTATTTAATAAATAGGGTTAAAAAAGTAAAAAATAATAATAAAAAAGGTTATTTTGGTGATTAAAGAAAAATAAAAAAAAAAATGAAGAGATTTAGGTTTGAAATTGGGAGGTGGAGAGATCAATGCCCAATTCATAATCTCCCAATAAATTGGGCAGGTTAACCCAAATCCAGACACATGTCCTAAGATACGCCTTCCTACGATTATTCTTGTGAGGCTTTTTCTGACTACAACTCAAAGTCCATAGTTTCTTGGCACACTCCTATAAGTTTAAAATCACCACTTTATCCTTGAAAAAGTGATTTCAAGGTTACTTGTCTTGGAAATTTTTCAAAACAGACTTTTTGGAACTTCAGGAATATAATTTCTGAAACAGGAAATTTGGAATGCAAGAAATATATTTTTGAATAAGTTTTCTCAAACAGGATTTTCAGAACAAACTTTTTGAAACATATATAATAATATCTTCTGAAACAAATATTTTAAAATGAGATTTCAAAATAAATTATTTGGAAATGTTATGGAAAAAGATTTTTAGAATACATAAAATATGTTCTAGAAAAAACTTTTCAAAACATGTGAAATGCATTCTCGAAAGAACATTTCATAATGAAACATTTTCTTAAAATGTATATAAAAATGTTTTAAAAAATGTTGGATTAATTAAGATTATTGCTTAAAAACACTAATAAGTTAGTTATGAGTGTTTTTTTTTCTTTTTTAGTTGAGTTTTTTTTTTTTTTTTAAGTTAGATTCTCCTTTTTCTATCATGTATTAAAACAATACATAGATTCAATATGATATTTGTGTTAAGATATGTCAAATATTTTATTAATGGATATTAGGCAATGAAATATTCTGTTAGTATAATTTAGATATTATTTTAATTTATACATATTTGTGCACATGTCATTCCTTTAAAATATATATATATATATATATATATATATATATATATATATATATATATATATATATATATATATATATATATATCACTAGTGCAGCATAGGGAAACTTTTAGTATATGTCGCAGTTTTCGAACCGCGGAATATATAGACGCGATAAAAAGTTTGGGACTTTAGGCTGTGGTTTCAACTGCGGTAAAAAGCTGGGAAAATGATCGCGGTTCCCCATGAACCGCGACCTAAACCCCCTTTTTTTTAAAAAAAGAAATCATTTAATGATAGGCCACGGTTCGAACCGCGGTAAAAAGCTGGGGAAATGACCGCGATTCATGCCACAACCGCGGCCAAAACCCTTTTAAAAAAAAAAAAAGTCGACCAACTTTCTACCGTGGTTGTGGTAACAACCGCGACCTATTTTCCTGGAATTTTTTAATGGCAGGTCAGTTTTTGTGATATTCACTACCACAAAAATAGACCTGCATATCAAATAATCACAATGCACACAAATTCAACAGATTCAACACAATAATCAATGTTTACATCACACAATGTTCAATAACTATAAATCAACATGTTCAAATTATTTTAAATTTAATAACTATGACCTATTATATAATCTAACTAAATGTTTTGCAGCAACTTTCCTCAAGAATGAAAGTGGCTTCTCAAGAATTGTTGTAGTAGTCTTGAATCTCTGCACAAAACAATTGATATTAATAAGTGTATATGAATTCCAAATTTTGGAGAAAATCAAAATTTGTTAAATTTAAATATTATCGTTTCCCAGCCTCTTGTGACATGGGAACGAATAATGTGGGTCATCCAATACATTACATAGTATTCGCACTCATATGACCCATTTTGTCTGTTACACTACAATATATCATCATAGTTGTAAATAGTTAGTGAAAATCATTAAAACAAAACAACTATAAGAAAGTATGGCTTTAGCATATGTCAAACCTTGAGAGAAATCCATGCAAGCTTTCTATTGTTAGCAATTGATCTCCCAATCATTATCATACTTGCTGGAATAGAACTATATATATAAAAAAAGAGTTTTAGCATTCATTTATATAAAAAAGAAAGTCCAAACATTGAGGTTCTTACCAATCAACTGCTTGTCTGATATGTGTGGGAGGAGACTTGTGCAATGAGCAGAACCACAAAGCATAACTCTCCTATATAGAAATAACAAGAAGCTGCCAATGGTGCTTGAAATTCATAATAACTTAATTATTATATATTAAAATCACATATGAAACTTTATTATGCTAGCAAAGTGCACTTACCCGGATATATAAGGCATAAAATATCTTTTCTTGCCGCTTGCAAATCTTCTTGTGAGATGTGTTGTGATCTCATCAAAATCATTTGTTTCGTGAATGACTTGGGGATCAATGAACCCATAGTCATCATTGTACCCCAAGTTGTTACTGATCTCAAACATATACCTGAAATCAAAAATTAACTTTGATATAAGTATACTTGATATATAAATCACTTTTACATAAATAGGCTTACATCATCCATAGTTGAACTAATGTAATATTCAACTCTTCTGTTCCCGGCGCAAGCTCACTAACATCTTGGCTATGGAGGTATAATGGGACCTCAGAGCCTCTCCCAAATACATTAGCATCATATTCAACCTCCAAAGGCTTATTTTGAAGGATGTCAACAAGTAGTTGCAATGAACCAAGAGGATCATCCTCAGATAGAGGAATCTTCTCCTGTGCATGCGTCTGTTGTTACATGGAAAAATAAGATAAGTTTTGACATCAATAACATTTAAATTTAAAAATGAGATAAGTTGAAAAGTAGAATTCCATACCGGGGTGTCAGAAACTAAACCAACCAATTATTTAGGCCAAGCGATAAAACACTGGAATGCATGTGCCACAGTAAAAATCTCATCTGTGGGCAGAGGAACTGAGGCATCTGGTATGATAATGTCGTCTACTGAGACCTTCACCTCATCCTTTGATAGCTTCATACCATGAACAACAGTCGCTGCCTTAAACACTGTTCCACGAGCAACTAGCACCGTCTCGGTACCGTATAAACTATATAGCAGACATGGACTAGCATCGTCGATGTCATCCCCTGGGACAGCTAGTGCTGAACAACTTTCTTTCCCACTTCTCCCTGTCAGAGTAAATGTTAGATTATACAAAAGATAGAAATAATTGCATAAATGTTTATTAATTTTACCCGTGGGAGGCACAACATGTTCCTGTACAGGAGATGACATCGGACGCATGCCATAACTCTCAAACTGCTGCTGGAACATGGTGCAGACCTCATTATACAATTCATCTCTGAGCTCTGTCCTAAGCTCTGTCCTGAGCTCCGTCCTAAGCTCTGTCTTAAGCTCTTCCCTAAGGTCCGCTCAAAGCTTTTTTGTGATCTCTTGTGTCAGCCTTTGTTGCTGTGCTTCGCTGTATGCATATGAAGTCTGGCGAGAAGAGCGCCCAAAATAATCTTGAATGCCTACTCCAATTCCAGCATCACGTACAGGTCCAGGGTGTTCAGGTCGTCCAATTACAGCGGTAAGAATATCCTGGCGACCTTCTGGAGTGAATTGACCTTGGAAGCTCTGCTCAACCAAGGAGTCCTGTAACATTACAAAACACCATTATTCTTTATAAAGTTCAATGTAGTATGTATAATGAAATTATTATTATTTTAGGAACAATGATAACTTATAAATCTTTAAGAAATTTCCCGTCAGTGTTAGAAGAGTAGGTGCTGATGGTTTCATACGAACCAACTTCCATTTCTCATGCCGAGAAGGTGGAGAAGGAGGTTGGGGGCTACCACCCTCAGATGGTGGTCTAGCATCTGCCTTTTGCTTGAGGATTTTCTCCTCAAGCTTCTTATACCCACCACGAGATAATAGGTGGGGTTTTTGTTTTGAGCACTTGTTTCTTGTGCTTTGCTTTTAATTGCTTGTCACATATATGTAATTAATTAGTTCATATGATATATATATATATATATATATATATATATATATATATATATATATATATATATATGTTAATGAGGAATTGAATAATATCAACTATATTAGCCTGTCATTCCTCTGATGTCCGACTCTGTACAAAGAGCCGCCAAGTCTCCTCATTAATGGCCTTATATGTAGTACATGGAGACTTATTTTTTTTGCTTCCAAAAATATATCTCGAGGTCAACTTACTTTTAAAATTTCTGAAGTTTTCAGCAATAGTTGATAACACTTATTTCTAAGTGTTGCGACATTTGGAATGTCAAATGTCAGCTGAAATAAACATAATAAAGTTGTATCAGTACAAAATTATCAATATAAACAAACTGTAATTCAAATGATATTAACTAACTTACCAATATATCATTCCATATAATGTTTCGATCAACCTCAGATACATGGTCAAAAGATAGAGTAAGAATACTAATCCTGTCACGTGCCACTACTCCAAGGTATGATCAGCCATCTGCATTGGGGCCAGTTGCCATACCCGTGATCACGTTAATATTCACTGGTGTCCTTTCACCACTGTTTTTTCTGATCAAAAGTTGTTTCATCCTGGTGGGTCCTCTAGTGGATCTGGAAGGGGGAGCCTCATCCCCTGAAGAATTTGGATGGTCAGCCATATATATGTCAAAATAAAGAACAACATGTAATATTAATAAAAGACTTATGTAATATCATATAATTTANCAAAACATGTAATAGTAATCATAGGAAATATTAATAAAAGACTTATGTAATATTAATAAAAAACTTATACACAAATTTGAAATTCATACATAAAGATATGGATTCATCATATGTATATTCCCTCATCATGATCTGACCGAATTGCATGTACATCGTCGTCAACTATAGATTGATCATCCAAATTTGTTGTAGTTTGAAATGAATGGTTGTCAGCAATATGAATATTAATCAGATTGTCTTCGTTAACTTCAATTTGTTTCTTGCCTTGAAAAGCGACATACCAATGGTCAGACGCAGGATCTTTGACATAATAAACCTGAGATGCTTGGTGTACCATGATAAATGGTTCGTCTCGATAACCCACCTTTCGAAAATCAACCAGTGTCATACCCGATTCATCTATTTTCACACCACTCTTATTGTCAAACCACTAACATTTGAACAATGGAAAAAAAACTTGGTGTAATCAACCTCCCATATCTCTTCTATTATACCATAATATCTCATTGATCCAAGTATAGGAGATTGATCTTTTGATGTGGAAAATTGAAGCAACTCAACTTCTAAACTGACTCCACTATTTTGTATTGTGCTTTTATCATCCAAAGTCTTCATATAGAATGTGCAATTATTGACTTCATAACCTGTACAACATACAACATCAAACTTTAAACCATTTGCAAGCCACAATAAAGTTTGAGAAGAATATGGCTCTTTGTCAATTTCAGATTTGAACCAAGACATAAATGTTTTTTTATGCTCCATCAACTGCCATTTCTCTGATTGTCTTGGATTTTTATTCTTAACAATGGCTTTGTGTGCTTCCAAAAAAGGGATCACCTCATCTGTGTTGTTCAATATATAAAGATGCACTTGCAACAATTCTTCGCGATCTTTTGTCACAACATTCACACCTCAGATGCTTTTACTTATAGAAAATTTATTCAACCATGATGTGCGAGGAACTCCTATTGGATTCGTTGATGTCATGTAATCTGAACAAAACTCGATACTTTCTTCACCAATATACTTTTCAATCATTGAACCTTCAGGACAATATGAATTTTTAACGTACCCTTTCAAAATCTTCATATAACGCTCAATAGGATACATCCATNNTAAGTATACCGGTCCGCACAACTTGATTTCTCTAACCAAATGAACAAGTAAATGTACCATGATGTCAAAAAAAGATGGAGGGAAAAACATCTCTAGTTGACACA
>NW_014543596.1:73133-76465 GCF_000741045.1 Vigna radiata var. radiata | reverse complement strand
ATCTTCACTATTGTTTTTTTGACTTGTATCGTGATAAGCCACATTTTGGACACTTTGTCAAAAATTCAAACTCTTTCCTATATAAAATGCAGTCATTGGGACAAGCATGTATCCTTTTATACTCCATACCCATTGGACAAAGAATTTTCTTTGCATCATAATTACGAGTGGGNNGTGTATTTCCATCTGGCANNATTTCATTCAACAACGTCAACNNTTCTGTAAAACTCTTATCANTCCATCCATTGCTTGCCTTCAAATTCATGAGCCTTAACACCGCTGACAAACGTGTGAACTTAGTTGAACCGACATACAAAGGTGTTTCCGCATCAGTCGACATCGTCTCATACACATTAGCTTTGGCAAAATTTTCCGCGCCAACATCACGGATCATGTCCTCTAATTTGTCTTCATCCGGTCAATCTTCTTCCATAGTGGAATTAATAAAATTTTCAGTTTGGGAGTCAGTTGGAAAGTGCATTTCTTCGCCGTGTCATATCCATGTTGTATAACATCTTAGGAAACCATCACATATAAGATGTTCTCTAATTTGGGTTGCGTTCAACTTTCTCCCATTCAAACAGTTCACACAAGGACATCTAAACTTCACTTCACCATCACTTGTACCCTCATTACATTGTGCAAATTGTATAAATTTCTCTACCCCTCTCCGGTACTCAGCACTAATGTGTGGTAAATTAATTCAATTTCGGTCCATTCCTAAATATTACATAAAAAGATAAGGTACTGAAAATCAAACTTGCAATTTCATACATATCATTCAAACATTAATTTCACTTAGTGATTACTCAAAATATTATAAGGTTTAGGAATTCTATTAAGGATTAAATTCTAATAATTCTAATACTAATGGTTATTATGCAAATACTAATAACTCTAAATTTTCTGTCTAAGTTTTCTATGTCTACATATTTTCTAAGTCTAGATTACCAAAACAATAGTAATTGGTATAATGCAAAAACGAATGAAAATCATGTTGAAGAAAGCAAAAACGAAATACCTGGAATGGGCGCGACGAGGAGGAATGGGCACAACAGAGAGGAATGGGATGACGGAGAGGAATGGCACGACGGAACTTGACGATTTCCAAGTGGAAGTTTAACGATTCTGATCGGTCAAAACTCTTCCCCAACATTGAAAATGGAAAATGCACCAAAAAAATTTGAGTTTAAACGGTGGAAAGCGATTGAAAATGGAAGCAAAGGGCGTACGTCGTTGACGACAAAGTGGAAGCAACGCTCTCTGAAATAGTTTTCGCGAAGGAAACGATATTGTTGAGATTGTTGACAACACAAAACTCTATATCAAACTGGTTTTTGATGATGACAACTCAGTGCTTAATAACAGTGCATATGTTCCAGTATTACATGTTCTTATTCTGTAAAGTTTGTCATATCTGTTGAACACGTTTTGATTGAATTACATTGTATGTTCCTATGATTGATTGAGTGTTATATTTGTGGAACATGCTTGTATTGAAATGTGAGATAAAATGTTTTTAATCATTACACATTTCTGAAAAAAAAGATCACAGGCACCTTTTGAACTTATATGTGTTGTGACAAAGTTCTAGTCCAGTCGAATACACTGTTGATGGATTCGACTATGCTAAAATCTTTGTACAGATTTTGTGAACATGTGCTATGTGAGATTTTGAGATGAAAAGAATTTCAAAGTGATTTTTCATGTGTCAATCGACATTGTGATATGCATATTCGACTGTGTTACTGTTCTGTTTTAAATTCTGTTAAGCCTACAAGCTCTAACGGCTATATTTTCAAAAGTTAGTTAAAACTGTATGACTTGGTCAACTGTAATAAATGAGTCTGGATTCTGTTGACGAATGAGCCTGTATGTTAACTATCTGTTATAACTGTTTTAATACAGTCAACTCCATTAGTAGGCTATTCGATTATGAATCAATCTGATGAAACAGAAAACTATAAATAGACAGAATGTGAAATTCTGGTGCCACGTTGAGGATTGTTCGACGTGGGTGCAGATTGTAGGAGAGGGGATTCTTGCTGCAACTTTGGTTTTATGTGTGCAACTATATTTGGTTTTGGGTTAGAGAGGAGATTTACATTTTGCGTGGTGCTTCTATAAATTCCTTGTTGTAAAAACCGCAACCATTATAGTGCATTTACTTCCTGGGTTGGAAGGACACTGGATGTAGGCATTGTTGGCCGAACCAGTATAAACACAGTGTTTGAATTTTTTAATCCCTACACTCTTTATTTTCCAATCGACTATATCTGCTAGACATTCAACTGTGTTTTTCCGCTGCATTACATTTTCAATAACTTGCATTTAAAGGAAAGATCAAAAGCTTTGAATTTTTCATACCAAGATTGTGAAAAGATTTTAATTTTGAATTAACACCAGTTTACCCTCCCTCTTGGTGTATAAAAGAAGCCTACCTGTTTCGTACCAGATACTATTCCAATGTGTTTTATTTTTTTAACCTATAAGGAAATATGTCGCGGTTTCACACTTAACCACGGTAATAAAGGTGAATATGTCACGGTTCTAAAGTTAATCGCAACCTATTCTCCTGAAAAAAAATTGAAAATGACATTTTTGATATTTTTTCAAACTATATGTCGTGGTTTAGCGCCTAACCGCGGTCTATTCCCTTAAATATTTAAAATTTATTCAGATTAGGGAATAGGTCACGGTTCTCAAAGCAACCGCGGCCTATTCCCTGACGTTCTGAATCCCCAACTGCCTTTTGGGGAATGTCAGAAGGTTGCAGCGGGAATAGGCCGCGGTTCTCTGAGCAGCCACGACCTATTCCCCCTGCAACCTTCTGACATTCCCCACCATGTTAGCCCCTATAATAAATTGGCAAGGGAATAAGTCGCGATTCTCAGAGCAACTACGGCCTATTCCTCCTACAACTTCTGAAATTCCCCGCCATATCAGCCCCTATAATAAATTGGTAGGGGAATAGGCAGCGGTTCTCAGAGCAACCGCGACCTATTCCCCTGCCAATTTATTGTAGGGGCTAACTAGTGGGGAATGTCAGAAGTTGTAGGGGGAATAGGCCGCGATTGCTCTGAGAACCGCGGCTTATTCCCCTGCCAATTTATTTTTCTTCTGATGTGGCATCAAAGGTAGAAGTTTGACCGGTGAATAGGTTGTGGTTCCCATATGAACTGCGGCCTATATGTTCGATTTATTTTCAAAAATGCCATCGTGCAGTATTATGCTGCGGTTTCTGGTGAACCGTGGCATAATGTGCACTATAAAAACTCAATTTTTTACTAGTGTGTGTGTGTGTGTGTGTATATATATATATATATATATAT
>NW_014543596.1:40947-71973 GCF_000741045.1 Vigna radiata var. radiata | reverse complement strand
TTGAAATAATACATCAGAATTATTCTTTAAACCTTTTATTTTGGTATCAAGAACCAAACACTAATATCCTCTACAATATAGGAATCAATGCGTTTTTTCATTGAATATTTCTGATGGCTTCTTTCGATGACAATCAATCGGAGAAACATGATTCTGGAACTTCCGCTGCTTCCAAGAGTTATATTTCTACTACTGCTGGATTTGTGACCAAGTCAGGTATATCTAACTCCGCCCTTAATCTTTCTGTTGTTACTAAGGGTAGTGATTGAATAATTGATTCAGGTGCTACTGATCATATGACTTGTGATCCTCATATATTTACTAATTTTTCCTCTAATTTTTCTAAAATTGTTATTATTAATGCCAATGGGGTCTCATCTCCTATTGAAGGTATAAGTATTATGTCCCTCTCACACTCTTTATCGATTCCTGATGTTTTATTTGTTCTTATTAAACTGAAATCTTATCTCCGTCAGCAAGTTAACCAAATCAAATTCTTGTGTTTCCTTGTTTTACCTAATCCATTGTCTTTTTCAGAACATTCATTCCAAGGAGAAGATTGCCAGTGGTAGAGAGAGTGAAGGATTGTATTATCTTGAAAATGTCTCACAACAAAACCATAAAAGAGGATTGGCTTGTCTTGCGAATGATCACATACAAGATAAAAACAAAAAAGAAATTTGGTTGTGGCATAAATGGTTGGGGCATCCCTCTTTTGGTTATTTAAAAAACTTATTTCCATTACTATTTCATAAATGCAATATTTCTAATTTTTTTTGTGAAACTTGTGTTTTGGCAAAAAATCATCGTGTTGTGTTTCCTTTAACCAATAAAAAAATTGATTTTCTTTTTTCATTAATTCACACAAATCTTTGGGGACTTGCCCCGCAATCTACACATAATGCAAAAAAACATGGTTTATCAATTTTGTTGATGATTGTACTCGAGTAACTTGGGATATTTGCTTAAACATAAAAGTGATGTGTGTGATATGGTTCGTTCATTCTATCATCTGATTGTTACACAATTTAACACATCTATTAAGGTCATTCGATCAGACAATGGAGGAGAATATTTTAAGACTGAATTAATAGAGTTCATGAATTCTAAAGGCATCTTGCATCAAACTAAATGTCCTTATTTACCACAACAAAATGGAGTGACTGAGAGGAAAAATAGGCATATATTAGAGGTGACAATATCATTTTTGATAGATGGTAATGTCTCATCTCTATTATGGGGTGAGGTTGTGAGCTTTGTCGTTTATTTAATTAATCGAACCCCTTCTAGTGTGCTTAACTATCGAAGGCCTTATGATGTGTTTTCTGATCATTGTATTCTTCCTCCCATAGTTTATTTACCACCTCATATTTTTGGATGTGTTATATATGTTCACTTACACCCACATCAACGTACAAGGCTTGAAGAACGAGCGATCAAATGCGTTTTTGTTGGGTATGAATCAACTCAAAAAGGTTATCGTGCTTACCATCCACCATCAAAGAAACTTTATATTTCTATGGATGTGACATTTAATGAGCTTGAATTTTTTTATGTTGATTCTCCACTTCAGGAAGACAATGAAAGTGAAGTGCATAATCATGATGTTAGTATGTTTGATATCTCATATATAAAATTATATTATGAAGATAAATTATCATGTGAGGATCATTCTACAGGAAGTGAGCCAATCCTAAATATGGATACTCCTTTTCTGGATAATACAATGTCTTCTGATCATAACCAATTGGCTCAATCTTCTTCAAAGGTTCAGCTTGAGTCTTCAGAGGTACCTTCTGATCCTCTATCTGATAATACTAATTTAGATGAGATTGATTCTTGTCTGCATGAGACCACCAGCACACCAAACGCTGAGTCTACTACTGTTGAATATATTCTTCTACCTCGTTCTAACCATGGTCAACCTCCAGCTAAATATGAACCAGACCTCCAAGCCAAAGTTAAATATCCCATTAGTAAATATGTGTCATCTCATAGGTTATATTAGTCATATGCATCATTTGTATCTCAATTATCTTCAATTTCTATTCCTAGTAATATTTGGGAGTTTTAGAAAAAAACAATACTTGGGATCTTGTGTCCTTACCAAAAGGGAAGAAAATTGTGGGCTGCAAATGGGTCTTTATAATTAAGCATAAAGCTGATGGAACTATTGAGAGGTATAAAGCACAACTTGTGGTTAAAGGTTACACTCAATCTTATGGTGTAGATTACCAAGAGACGTTTGCACCAATAGCCAAGCTCATTAGGTTAATCAATCCTCATCGAAATCCTTATGTATAAGTAATGATTTCAAAACTCGATATCCTATCTTTAACGCTTTATCATATGATTCTTTGTATGAGAAACACTTAAGATACACCCTGCCTATAATTGCCAGTAAAGAACCTCTTTCCTATGATGAAGCTAAAAACAACCGTGACGGGCGAATGCTATGTAGAAAGAGATCAATTCTTTACAAGACAATGGTACTTGGTATTTACCCCAACTACTCCTGGAAAAAAGTACCATCGGATGTAGAAAGGTATACAAGATCAAGCAAAAAGTAGACGACACCATAAAAAGGTACAAGGCCCATTGAGTGGCAAAAGGTTATACTCAGCAAGAAGGAAGAGACTTTCTGGATACTTTTTTTCTTATTGCCAAGCTCACCATTATCAGGTTAATGCTTTCCCTTGCTTCCTTAAAAAAGTTCCTACACCAACTTGATATGGATAATGCCTTCTTACATAGGGACCTAAATGAAAAGGTTTACATGAAGTCACCGCTTGGTCTGAATGTCTATGAAAAAGGACAGGTTTGTAGACTAACTAAGTCTTTATATAGTCTAAAATAGGCCAGTAGGAAATGGTTTGACAAATTATCGACCTTCTTTATATCTGTTGATTACAATCAATCTAAATTTGATCATTCTTTCTTCATTAAGAAAACGCCTACAAATTTCACAACTCTTTTTATGTACTTAGATGACATTATTTTGGCAGGAAATTCCATCACAGAGATTGATCACATAAAGGCTCTTTTACACCATAAATTTCGAATCAAGAACTTATGATAACTTAAATACTTTATAGGCTTTGAAGTGGCTAGGTCTAAGAAGGGCATTCATCTTTGTCAAAGGAAAAAAAATCTTTGGAAATTCTTGAAGAAACAAGAATGTTAGGAATCAAGCCATGCTATACTCCCTTTCTAAGTGACACAAATTATTTGTATAAAATACAAAGCTACTTAAATAATCTCAACTCCTATTGTAAATTGATAGGGAAATTGTTCTACCTTACCAATACTAGACCTGACTTATGTTTTTCTGTTATTTTGTTAAGCTAAATTATGCAACACCTACTAACTATCATTTTCGGGCTATGCATCATATCCTTAGGTACATTAAATCCAGCCCTTCGAAGGGAATTTTCTTTGTTGTTGACTCCCACATTCAGATACACGCCTTTAGTGACTCAGATTAGGCCACTTGCCTTAACACTAGAAGGTACACTACATGTTTCTGCATCTTCTTGAGTTCATCTCTCATCCCATGGAAGTATAAGAAACAAAAAAATGTTTCCAGGTTCTCCACTAAAGTCGAGTATCGTGCTCTAGTTACTATCATTTGTGGGATACAATGGCTTCACTATCTTCTTCAAGATCTTCATATCCAGATTGTTGCCACTGTTGTCCTTTATTGTGACAATAAATCCCCTAGGCATATAGCTCACAACTAGAGCTTCCATGAAAGGACGAAGCATATTGACTTGGACTAGTATGTTCGTGAGAAAATCCAAGCCAATCTCTTACATTTTCTTCTCATTTGCTTGGATGAATAACTTGTCGATATCTTCACCAAGTGTCATCAGTGTGTTAGTCTTCAATCTATCATCTCTAAGTTTGGATTAGTCAACATACACCATCAAATTTAAGAAGAGGCTATCAAAATTGTTGGATTAGTTAAAATTACTCCTTAGAAGCAATATTCAGTTGGTTAGATTAGTTCTTAGGATTGTTTTTCCCTTTTTTACCCTTTTTTTTGTTTACGAAAACCCTATATAAGTTAAGGTTTCCCTTTTTCTCTCATGTATGAAAGCAATACACAAAGTCAATAAGAGATTTGCATTTCCTTTACCTGTTTCGAGATTTCCTTTTGCTTCCATGCTTTCTTTCATCACTACTGCTATGGACACCTCTCTTATTGCAACTCTTCCTCTCTCTCATACCATTTTTGATAATGTATTCTCTCTCTTCTTCTTCCTCTACAATGTTATTACTCTTTTATTCTTCCTCTTTAGTGCTGATGATGCAAAAATAATAAGTTTTGCTTAAGAAAACTTATTTTTTTTATTCATCAAATCAATAATATAAATATATATTATAATATTTATCAAATAATAATGTCTAAAAATATATGTTCATGACTATTATATAATTATAATTATGTTCATCAAAGAACTGTGATTGATATCGGCCAAAAAGCATGGTTGATGTTAAGAAAAAAAAAGGTTTAAACCCTTTTTTGGTCCCTAAGTTAAGTTCTGAAATTCAGTTTAGTCCTCGCTTTTAAAAATGTCAACCTTTAGTCCCTATGATATGAAAAATGTATCAAATCAGTCCTATTCGTTAACAAATCACAAGTTTTTCATTAAGTGATTTGTTGTTCATAACACCTTCTGTTAACAAATCACAAAATATTGGATACCTAGGTATGAAAACTTGTGATTTATTGTTCATTAAGTGTTGTCATGATGACTGATTTGGTACATTTTTCATATCATAGGGACTAAAAGTTGACATTTTTTAAAAGCGGAGACTAAAGTGAACATCAGAACTTAACTTAAAGACCAAAAAATGGTTTAAACAAAAAAAAAATCTTAACTAGTGTTAGTCAGTAACACTGAGCTCTATCGAAGAAAAGAAAAATAACACAAACAATGATGACTGAAAAATAACATGATTGACTTGAACTTGGAAAAACATTTTGTCAATATAATAAATAAGAAAAGTGTTATCATATATTAAAGACATGTGAGCTTATGATGTTTCGGACAAAGTGAAATTAATAATATTATGATATTTGTCTTTCATTCATTCTATACCCGGGTTAGTAATTTTTTATTTATTTTGTTTTAGAAATTATGAAGTTTTACAAACCAATGTTGTAAAATGTTTGCATTTCATAAGGACTTGAGGAAAAACTTGAGGACCGAACTGAGATTTTCACATAAACATAAGGACTAAAGAAGGAATTAAGCCTAAAATAAAAAATTCATCTCAGCATCAACTAACGTCGTTTGAGACAACTTAACGGTTAAGGTAAATTGTATGCATTTTAACAAAAATTATAATCCAATTGAGACAGTTCAAAACTTGAGGACTAAACAGAGATTGACATACAAAGCCTTTAATAAAAGATTGCATTAGAAATTATCATTAGGCACAGTATAGTATTTTACATTCATTTCGTTTTACATATAGAAAATACTCTTTAATCTATGTACACTAATTTTAAGTATCATGGAACATAGGTAATACAAAATTAAACCGCATTTGTTTAGCTTTTTTGCCTTGTTAGGAAAATGAATTATAAAAAAAAACGTAAAAATAGAATTAAATCATGAAAGAAACCATATTTCCAAAGCATCAACTTCGTCCAGAAATTGGTATTAAAAGGATTGCTATGGATTATTAAAATTGCAGCTTTTGAATCTGAATTTAGTTGTGAAATGAATTATGTAGGAAAATCTGCCATTGTTAAATTTGATATCCCTTCAGGAATATGAGTAGAACTCGAGAAATTGTTGAGGTTTTGGTTTGTTCATATCCCACTAGTTGACTTTTGTTAAACTGTTTGCCATTGTGTTAACAATTCTAAAGAAAAAAGGTCGTGAACCATAAGACCTCATTATTGCTTCAATATTATAGTAAAGGTCATCAATTGTAAATTCTCATTAACCTCATTGGTGGTATGTCAAATATTCAATCAATTTAAGACCTGATGACTCAACAGTCAGTACTATCTCCTAGATCCATTAGTAAAATAATATAAATCAAGCTGTCAGTCTTAAACAACAGACAACAATTCAAATTGATAATAATTAACTTAAATCAAAACACCGTCGTTACCAATTGAATCATAATTAGATTTATGTTAATTCCAAATCTATTTCAAAATTTATAAGTACAAATTTAATGTATAAGTTGATGACTTTAACATTTATCTTCTTGTTCTACTCAATAAATGACAAAAGATGATCAAAGCATAAACTTGGATGAAAAAAACTTTAAAGACAAATAACCCACGAACTAAAACAATTTTCATTATCTAATTAATCTATATGTTTTCAATAATGTATTATCGAATTGAATATAACACTTTCAGTTGGTTCACAAGACATTATAATGGAAATAGATGGTAAATGTTCAATGTAATTATGATAAAGCATTATATTTAAAATAAATTATAACGTCAAGATTAAAATAAAATTTGATATATTTACCGTGATAATGATATATATAACTTTTACAATGCAAAGTCTTAATGGTTGAAACTCCATATAACAAATTAAAAAAATGTAAATAAGGTTTGTTTTTTTTAAAAGTGGATTTTAAACCTAACTCAATCACACTCTTTTTATATCAAGAGATATACATCTTGAACGTGAGACTAGACACCATGTTAGAAGTGAACTTTAATCCTAACTTAATTCTACAAAACAGGTTTATAAAATAATAAAGTTTATTCTTACTTATATAATATGAATATAATATGAATTGATCTTATTTTTAGTAGATATAAAACTTCTAACCTCTTTTAGTTTTCTGCATGAACAATTAGACCATGAATAATTACTTTGCAAGAACCAAGGCTTGATTCCTAAACGTTCAATAATATCTATAGCTTAAAAATGGAGATTAAAAATAGTTTAAATATTTCTTCGTATCTTTTAAGAATAATGTTATTCGAAGACTCGGAATTTCATTTTTTACATTTTCTTCGACTTGTTGAGTTGAAGTTGTGTCTGCCAAGTAAAGTTATCTTATCATTCCAAATCCAATCATTCTTCCGTTACTACCACTCAGTCCATTTTACTTCTTGATTTTGCATCCGTTCTCTACCATCTTAACTTCCTTCCAATCATTTTCCAAGTAAACTTAAGAAACAAAGAAATAAAAGAAAAATTAACAAAATAATAATAACAACGACCGACCATTTTTGAAGCATAAAATCCCGAAACGTGGCCACCACTTACCAATGGAATCACGTTCAGAGGTAAAGCAAAGCATGCACCAGACGCAGCATAAATTACAAAATGAAATCCCTGTAAATCAAATTTAAGATCTGAGTGGTCGGTTTTCATCCAATCTAACGTTAATAAAAGGGTCCTCTGTGAAGGTGTATGATTTCGTGATGCAGTAAATACTTTTTCCTTTCTTTACGTAAGTAGCAAAACATGTGTGCATTGTACAAATGGAAATACGTTGACCGTTTCTTAACCTCCAAATTCCATAACGGTAACCGACCTCTCTTTATTTATTCTTTCACTTCCTCCCAAACCTCTCAACCAACAAAAACATTTTTTCAAAAAATAGCATAGCACTAGTACTAGTAATTAATTAATTAATAAAAATATAATTTATATGTTTTATTACTAGTACTAGTAATAGTAATAAATAACAAAAATAATAAAAAAAATAACAAACATTACATTCTCTTTAATTGTACGATTTCCTTAATTTCCTTTCCTTCTCCACTCCATTCCAACCACGTCTCTCGCCGATGGCCACCATGGAGCGCCGTAAAACGTTGACCATGAACTGGGAAGGCCTCGGCGACGACGATGACGACGACCACTTTTTCGAGACCTACAACCGCCTCTCCACCGCCGTGCCTCGTAATTTGATCGACGACGACGACGAGGAGATAGACGGTTTCGAGGAAAGCCGTCTCTCCTTCGCCTCCACCATGTCTTCCATGCAGTCCATCAATCCCCGAATGTCAAACTTCACCGCAAACTTCACCGGAAAACCCAACTACGACATCTGGATGGCCGCGCCGGGATCCATCACCGAACGCCGAAGAAAACTGCTTGGCAGCATGGGCCTCGACGAGAACAAGGAACTCCTCAAAGCCACCAGCGCCGCCATCGCCCGTGCCATGACCAAAAAATTCGAGAACAACCACGCCCACAACGACACCGTCGTCCAGAATAACAACTACGCCGTCAAATCAACAATTCGCGTCGAGAAACAGAAAACGACGAGACAAAAAACAACGAGACAAAAAACAACGAACCACAGAACATCTCCCTTGCAGCCCGTTTTTGTCCTCGTCCGGTCACGTTCCGAGAACGACATTGACAGCTACTCCATGGAGAAATCGCGAAAGCACGAATTCATTGGAAAGGTGTCGAAGCAGCGCTTGACGAGAACTGCTACGGAGATTACTCGGCGGCGGTATGCCGTCGCAGACAAGACTCGCCTCATAGTGAAGGAGGGAGGCGCAGATTCCAATACGGGGAGTCGACATGTGTCAACTCCTTCGATAGGAATGTCAGGAGTGGGGGCATTTTTCTTGATAAAGAATCTCGACACGGGGAAGGAGTTTATCGTTAAGGAATACGGAGAAGATGGGACGTGGAACAGGCTAAGCGATTTGCAAACGGGTAAGCAGTTGACGATGGAGGAGTTTGAGCGCACGGTAGGGCATTCGGAGGTGGTGAAGGAGGCGATGCGGCGAGCGAAGGGGCGCAGCAGTAAGAAGATGTTGTCGAACTCCATTTCGAAGAGTCTGAGGTTGAGCAAGAGGCGAGGGGCATCGTTGCTGAAGAACATAAAGGGCGTGGCGAGCGGGTTCGTGGGGGAGCGTGAGCGAGAGGCGCCGTCTCACGCTACGGCTGTGGTGGAGGCAACGACAAAGAACGAATGGGTGCGAGTGCGGCAGACCGGGAAGTCGCAGAAAGAGCTATCGGCGCTGCACATGTGCCAGGAGTTTCAGGCGCACGAGGGGTGCGTGTGGACGTTGAAGTTCAGTTTGGATGGGAGGTATTTGGCGAGTGCCGGAGAGGACAAGGTGATACACGTGTGGGAGGTGCAGGAGTGTGACGTCATGTCCATGAGGCCCGAGGATGGAAACTTGACGCCGATTCATCCCTCGCTGCTTTCTTCCGGCGATACGCCGCCATTGTCGGCGGATAAGAAGAAGAAAGCAAAGAATGGCAGCAAGAGGGGGGGCGCTATTCCGGACTACGTTCATGTTCCGGAAACCGTGTTCTCGCTCTCAGAAAGACCCTATTGTTCTTTCACTGGCCATTTGGATGAGGTCTTGGACTTGTCCTGGTCCAAATCTCAGGTTCCTCTCATTTCATTTCATTTCAGCTGGAATATCAACTTTTATAGCAAAAAAACAAATTTTACAGAAGAGTTCTAACGTGGATTCTCCTTGCAGTTACTTCTTTCATCTTCCATGGATAAAACAGTGAGGTTGTGGGATTTGGAAACTAAGTCTTGCCTGAAATTCTTTGCACATAATGACTATGGTGAGATCTTCCATCTTTTTTTTTTCTCTTGAGATATACGTAACATGACACATTACTTAACTGGGTTGTTTTGCTTTATGGTATTCGTTGTTGGATTGGCTGTGGCAGTAACCTGCGTGCAGTTCAACCCAATTGACGAAGATTATTTCATTAGTGGATCTCTTGATGCGAAGATCAGAATGTGGAACATCCCTGCACGTCTCGTTGTGGATTGGACTGATATACATGAAATGGTTACTGCTGTTTCTTACACCCCTGACGGCCAGGTATGTTTTTCCTCCTCTATATGCATTCTTGCCTCACAATGGTTCATCGTTTATACAAATTTTTAATTCATAAATTTAATGATCCACAATGGCTTTCATAATCGGTTATTTTTTCTCTTTTTAACTGTTACAGGGTGTTCTAGTGGGTACACAGAAAGGGAGTTGTCGAAGTTACACCATAGAAGGTAGTGTTAGTGACTTCACTAGTCTATTCTTTTCTTTTGTTTGAACATCTCATCCTCAACTATTTTTCAATTTAACAATTTCTGCTATGTTGTCAATTTTCATTTATATATGTTTACCAGATTACAAGTTGACTCAATCCAACACAATCGAGCTTCGAAACAAAAAGAAAAATCTACTGAAAAAGGTTACAGGTTTCCAGGTAAATTCCTCTGTCTGTATTAATATAGTTCTCATGGATGTTTCTATGAGTGAAAGTTAACTGGATTTTCATCTTCTTCACAGTTTTCCCCGGGTGACCCATCACAAGTGCTTATAACTTCAGGCGATTGCAGGACAAGAATTGTGGAGGGCACACAAGTTGTGCAAAAGTTTATAGGTGATTATGCATTATACTGTCAATTGAAGAATTACTATGCCTAAATCAATTGTGATGCATTAACATGTTGGTGAAAGCAGGTTTTCGAAATGCAAGTAGCCAAATTTCAGCTTCATTCAGTCCAAATGGAAGGTACATCATAAGTGCAAGTGAAGACTCACAAGTGTATGTGTGGAAGCATGAAGAGATGCACTCTGGTGGAAAAGGCAGGAATGTGATTGCTAACCAAGCTCACGAACATTTCCCATGTAAAGATGTTTCAGTAGCAATACCATGGCCTTGCAACGTTAAGGGTGATCTACCACCATCATTGGCAGCGCAAAACCCCAAGAAGAACTCAAGCCCTGCTGCCCCTGCTGCAAACAACAAGAAAAATTTGCCACCTCTCCCAAAGAAAAGTAACAACCAACCCACAGAAAGTAGCCCAGGGTCCCCAGAGAAAGACCCTGCAGCAATCTCACGCACAGAATCTGGAGTTGGAGATTCAGTTGGGGGCAGCAAGAGAACGGTGCCTGCTAAGAAAAGTAACAACCAAGCAATGGAAGGTGACTACACTCCCATAGAAGAAGAACTGGAAGCAATTACTCGGTCAGATAATGGATCAAGCGATTCTCTTGCTTCAGGCTCTTCATCAGGTAGACATGGTGGTGATTCAGCTTCTATATCTGCTGCAGCTCCTCCATCAGGTTCATCTTGGTCTTCCAATTACTCAACAAGTGATGGTTCCAATGGTGCCTCGTCCATGAACCCTTCAGCATGGGGAATGGTAATTGTGACAGCTGGTTTTGGAGGTGAAATTAGGTGTTATCAGAATTTTGGGCTACCTAGGAGGATGAGACAGAACACTCTCTTCATGGGCCCTACATTATAATAACATAGCACTAACATCTTTTTCCATGGCAAAATTAACGTAGTGGCTGTTTCGCTTTTGAAAATTTGGAAGGAAGGAGTGGAGTGTGATAAATGTAGTAAATCTTTTAAGCAATTTTGTTTCTGTTTACTTGACTTGTAATAGCCTCAATCAGGTATCTGCTAGAGAAAGTGTTGAGGGGTTTAGGTAAATGCATGAGGTCACATTCTAACTTCAATGCAACAATTGTACACAAAAATTTAGTAGCCTCAGTCTCCTCTTTAGTTATTAATTATTGACCTGTAATGTGATTCTCTACTTAATTGTTAGATTACTCTGCTAACAACAAATTAATAATATTTGACAAACAAGACCATTGTTAAGCATAAAAAAACTAGTATCTATCTAATAATGGTTTGAAAGATATCCATTAATAGTATAAGAGTCTTCAAAGTATATATAGGTTTTTTGAAAATCATAATATTAATTCTAATTTTGGAGTCTCCTATAATTCAAGGTACTTTTTATTTTTACTATATTGTGTTAATTATATTTTCTTGACAATCTTATGCAATCTCATGTGGTAAATGAGATTCAATTAAGCAAGGTATCCAACTATTGTTTTTTCATCTTTGATCTCTTAGTTAATGTTCTTCATCTTTAGGTGTTCACATTCATATCAAGACAACTTCATAATTACTTTTCTTTAGTAAATATCTTTTATTTGTTTCTATCAAGACAAATTTGAAATGATTTCAAGTTATCAGATTTATTTGGCAACCACATGAGATAAAATATCATGGATAATGAAGGTGAAAACAATACGTACCTTGAACACAACAATTTACAAGATTTGCACACATTAAGCAACTAAGAACACTAGTACAATAGCCAAAACGTGAATCAAAGATGAAGTTGTAATGCCATATCAAATATAAAAGATATTGTTATAAGAAAGCTAGAATAAATAAATTTGTAAGTAAATAGTAGGTAACTATAACAATTATAGCTTATTATGGTTCTTGCCGAATTTGGAAGTTTGATCTTTTGACATGTGCCAGTTCTTGTTGGGTCTACGAAACTTCTTAGTGTGTTCTAGAGGATTCAGAAGTGCAAAAAAAAATTTCTGACGCTTAAGTTAGTAATGCATGAGGATATTTTGAGTATCAAGTATCAGTGCATATTTCAGTGTGTGTGTTTTTTATGTGCATGCATGAGTTTATATATGGTATTGGGATCCTATGTCATTTATACGACTTAAATATGAAATATGTATGTTATAGATAGACCATTGAAGAATAATGATTTAGCACTCGGGACTATAATAATGTGGGTCGCGCTGCCTAGCCTTTTTAATTCAGGTATGTACATAAGCTTCCTAGTCTTATGAGTTTTTTTTTTTTTTTTTTTTTTGAGTTATATCATATTTTTAGTAAGGCTTGAACCGACTTGGGTGGTTTAGGAGTGGATGGTTTAGAGGTTGAGTTCTCATATCATTTGGCTATTCGACCGCATTAAAGATTATTTAGAGATTGTTTAGAAGTTGAGTTCTCGTATTATTATTATCATCGTAAATCTCATTTAATTTTAGAAACTTTTTGGGTCAATGTTTAGAGATTGTTTTTTCATATACATGAACAATTTTTTTTTTTTTCAATACACCTCCACCATAATTATTTTTTTTATTGATGTTTGCAATCATTTTCTTATCATCGATACAAATAATTTTTTATTAATAATTTGTCATAATATTTTTTTAAATGTTGATTACAAAAATGTTCAACTTAACTGGGTTTATTTTACAATGTCAATCAAAAAAAGTTCAAAAAAAGTTCAACGAAAAATCAACACAAAAAATCATCAATATCATAAAAGTAATTTTTAATAGATATCATACTTAAATAATTGTAATTGATATAAATGAAAAATTGATGAAAAATAAGTTTATTAAATGAATTGAAAAAAAATACTAACAATTTATTTTATAAAAAAAGTAAGATCAAGGAATAGCAACTAAGAAAATCATTAATATAATTATTTAATATTAATACTTGTATTATTGTTTAAAATTGTGAAAGAGACTATACTAAGAAAAAGAATATTTTAACATAATTTTTTGACAATATTTAGATATAGTATACAGTGTTTTCTTTTTATACTGATTTATAATTTATTTGTAAATATATTCTTAATTTAATAATAACACTATGTTATGTGAAAATGTCATAAAAAAATATATTAATATATCATTTTTCATGTATATACACTGTTCTCAAAGTAAAATTGAAGAGAAAACATATGTGATTAGATTTATTTTTCAAAAGGAATATCAAAGTGTGATATTTGGGACGAGCGGTTACGAAGAATAACCGATCGATTATGTATATCATGTCTATATTGGATCATAATTGGGTCAAAACTTATTATTGAGCTAGTAGTCCAACAAAATCAAAGATATCTTATTAAAGGTGTTGCTCCCTCCACCACCACGTTCCTACACTTCCTAAAATTATTTTATTTCCAATTATATCCTTAGGTTAAAAGTTTTTTACTTTTACCATATTTTAAATAATTTGAAACTGTAATCCTTATTTACTTTCTGCGCAGCACCTCAGTCTCACAGATCTCTCTTCTTCATTTCTTCATTTTTGTTTCACTTCCCCTCTTCCTTTCTTTTCTTTTCCATTTGTTTCTTCCCGTTTTGGTTTGAAAGCTTCCATTGTCGTCGTGGTGGTGTGGAGGAGCATCGAGGAGGAGTGTGGTTCCAGTTCCTTTGCTGCTTGTTTTCGTCTTCGGGTTGGTTTTCTTCGCTGTTTTTAGTTTCACCATTCCTTTGTACCTTTGTTGTATGTTAGGTAGTTTAATTTAGGGTTTATTATTGTTTGTGTGCTTTGAATCTGTTTTGTCACTGTTTATGGACTGTTGTTGTTGCTGGTTCGATTGTGTGTCGCCTGAACAGACCCCGCAAAGGCCAAAACGGATGTGGGATATCCGTTTGGCCTTCAAGGATATCCGACTTCCGTTGACGAATGTAAGAGATCCATTAAAGGCCAAACGGATATCCTACATCCGTTTCGACCTTTTGGGTTTTTTTTCTTCAATATTAAATATAGCATGTTACAAGCACAAAGTCAATCAATGCAACAGAGATGTTGCAATTTATCTGCATTGATTTACATAATTTTGTAAATTGATTCTGATGTTTTATGTTTGTGATGTTTAAATTGGTTAATCAATTTGAAGATCAATGCTATTAATGTTGCAACAGAGGCTGCTTGCCTTACCTTAAGTGTGGATGAAACAATTAAAAACCCCAAGGTAATGTATATTCGTGTCATTGTATGGATGAGGAGTTTTTGCTTGCATTCTTAACTTAGTTGAACAAATTAATGATCTCATACTATAAGTACATTCTAATTTCACTCTTAAATGGGTCAAGGATTTTTTACTTTGCAAGGGTAATGGTTCTTATAATTTTCTGCACATAAAGAATTCTCTGTACAAATCATTTGCACATCAAGAATTCTGCTGCACATACAATGGGAAAGCTTGTAGACAATATTGATTGATACTCTTGCAATTTTTCTACTGGGATAGGATCTCATCTTGTGACTTTAGAATTTTATATTAATTTGCAGAATTATATGGCCATGTCTACTTACTCTACCTTTATTTTTCTTTATGTAACCAGGTTTTAAATTTTGTTTCCATTCCTTGTTTTATTCTAGCCACGGTCCTTTATGCAACTGATTTTGATTTTATCTATTTAACATATGTAGTCTGAGAGTGCACAAGGAGACGTTGCTGCCAGTGCCATGGGCAGAGTGTTGGGATAAACTTAAATTTTAGGATTTTATTAATAATTTTGTTAAATTTTATTTTATTAGTTTTAGGTCTAATAATATTTAGTATGATTTAATAGAGATAAAATAGGGATGAGTAGTTATGATTTTCTTTTTATGTAGGTAGAATATTATTTTATGATAGAATAAGTAGATTTTATTTTTAAGTGAGTTGATATTTTATATGAAAATCACCCACAATGGATTGAAGAGTAAAACTATTTGTGTGGGTCACCATTTTTTAACACCTCCTCCTTGATAGACCCAATAGTGGTTTCAGAGCCGATGGTTTGTCTTGGTGACAGACTCAAACGAGTATAATGATCCCTATATCGAAAGTCTTCCTGGCAAAGGGTATTCAGGTAAGCGAGTTTCGTTAAGATACGACGGTTGGAAAGGGCTACTCGTGGTTATGGTTAGTTAGGAAAGCTTCCACTGAAGGGGGAGTATACCTATGTGGAAGGGACTCACCTTTGAGGGGAGAGTCAAATACCAAAAAAAAAAAGAGTGAGAGAGAGAGTCAAATATCGAGAGAGAAAAAAAGGAGAGAGGGGAAAGTTTAGAGAGAAAAAGGAGAACAAAAAAAAAGGGAGAGTCAAATACCCAAAGAGAAAAAATAGAAAGGAGAAAGAAAGGGTAAGAGATGTTAATCTTGCAAACAGTGTTTTCTTTGTTTAGTTGATAAAGTGAGTCAACTATGGTAATTGGAATCTTGGATCCTGACGTTTGGGATGTGGGAAACGAGAACCCACGGAGCAGACCTAGATTTTGCGGTGAAAAAGACGCAATTGAAGGACAGGTTCTACGAGATTGTAGACAAGTCCACAACGGTGAGAAGATAACAAAAGATGCATCTTCAAAAGATGCGTACAGGGGACAACTGTGTCAGGCAAGATCGACTTCAAACTCTGAGAAGGGGAGTTTGAAAATTTGAAGGAGAAAGCGGTAGATTAACTCAGCAAAAATGGAGAGTCGTTGCCTGCCAGCTGAGTTGTGGAGAAGAGTTTGAAATCATTGACAGATGATTTCGAGAGTTTTGTGTGCCTCGTTGAGGAGTCAAAGGACCTATCAAAGCTCATGGTTGAAGACTTTGATTGAGTTCTGGAGGCGCACCGACAGCGGAGATTTTAGCCATAGTTCAAGTGCTTCAGGAAAAGTTTCGGAACACTCAAGGTCGTTCCTGGGAGCAGATTTCGAGAAGAATGAGGAGAAGAATAAGGAGAAGAGGTTTGGGAGCAGAAGTCGAAAATAAAGAAGGAAGAATTTAAGTTTATGGGGGAGTTTGTTGGGATAAACTTAAATTTTAGGGTTTTATTAATAATTTTATTTAAATCTTATTTTATTAGTTTTGGGCCTAGTAATATTTAGTTTGATTTGATAGAGATAAAATAGGGATGAGGGTGATAAAGAATGTGTGATGATGATACTACACTAGTAATATCAAAAGCATTGATATAGTTAGGTGTACTCACATCGTGTCGGTAAATAAAAAAAACTGAGGTAATACCTTTCCTCTTTCGAGAGGATAGGATGTCTCGCCCGTAGGTTTTCCAATCGGGCATAGTATAATACCCATTGTGAAAGTAGCGGAGTTTTTACTCATAAGTCTTGAGGAACAAGGGAGATAGATCCGAAGCTGCGGTGGAGAATGACTCGAGCTATCCTGTTTTGGTGAACAGGTGTTCTGTTTTGGTGAACATGTTTTATGTGAGAGAGTACAAAGAGACCATGTGTATCTTCTATGTTCATTATTTTGGTGTATTTAACTAAATACGTCATGCCAACCATATTACTTTGTTAATTAATAATTGATGTGTTGATGTTGTATTAGATGATGAATATATGGTAGCTTACCCTTATTGTTTGTGTGTGAATGCGATGATCGTATAACTCGTGTTGTTATACGGGAGCAAACGTTATTACAGATGTTCCAGTGTTCCAGTTGATGACTAGAGAAGCAAGTGATTGGGGAGGAACTGAAAAAGATTTATTTTGGTTGTCTTTCAAATATTTTCAGTTTATTTGATTTATTGAGTTTGATGTTACAAGTTTGTAATAAATGTCGTTTATTTGGATGTAAAGGATTAAGATTTATTTTCTTCATTATAAGATTTATGAGTATGTTTCCCTAAGTTTTTCAGCTTAGAGCAAAGTGACCTGTTATTGACTTGTAAAAAAAAAAAAAAAAAAAAAAAAAAAAAAAAAAAAAAAAAAACTTACATTTTGAGACATCTCGAAAACTCGGGATGTTACAGTAGTTATGATTTTTTGTTTATCTAGGTAGAATATTATTTTATGATAAAATAACTAGATTTTATTTTTAAGTGAGTTGATAATTTATTGTCAGTTTTTATTATTTGTACTTGGTTCAAGGTCCAATTTACACCAAGATTTAATGAAAATCACCCACAATGAATTGAAGAGTAAAACTATTTGTGTGGATCACCGTTTTTTAACACCTCTTCTTATAGACCCAACACAGAGGTCGTGGAGGAGGATTCTGTAGTTGCGAACGAGGGATGCGAAGATGATTAGGAATGCATTCTATTATATTACGGATTGAATGTCTGGTACTGTCTAATTTACGAATTAGAAAACATTAACACATTCTCAATGTTGCTAGATCTTTAATGTTTCAATCCCATTTGCCGAAAATTTTCTGGTCTTTTGCTGTTCGTTATGCTATGCAACTCATTAATATTTTACCTTCCAAAGTTCTGACATATTTTTCTCCATCTCAACTGTTACACAATGTTAAACCTGACATTACTTACTTACGAGTTTTTGACTCACTTTGCTATGCTTCAACTCTTCAAGCTCATAGAACAAAATTTCAGCCTCGTGCAAGAAAATGTGTTTTACTTGGTTTTAGAAAAGGAGTGAAAGGCTACCTTTTGTTAGATTTCAACTTCAGGGAAATTTTTATATTAAGGAATGTAGTATTTTATGAAAACATATTTCCTTTTCTTACTAGTGACAAACACTCACCTATTGATACACAAAATTCAAATTCCTTGGATTTTGTCACCAAAATCATTTCCTCTCCATCACCTCTTTTCTCAGAAGCTACTGATCAACCCTCTTTACCACTTACATCTCCTCCTTCTATTGTTCCAGACCCTGTTATTTCTTCTTCTTAACCTGTTTCCATCGAACCTGCCACTACTACTCCACAAAGGAAATCAACCAGGCCAAAACATAAACCATCTTATTTGCAGGACTATCATTGCAACATGTTATCTACTTCTTCTGCCACTCAGTCATCCACAGGTACCTTATATCCTATCTTTTCATATCTCTCATATAATGCATTATCATCTCTTCATAAATCATATGTCCTTAATCTTTCCCAAGTTAGTGAACCTAAAACCTATAACCAAGCCATTAAACATTATTGTTGGAGAAATGCCATGGATCAAGAAATTGCAGCTTTAGAAAATACCAAAACTTGGGTTTTGACTGAGCTACCTTATGGAAAGCAACCTATCGGATGTAAATGGGTATACAAAATAAAGAGACATGCTGATAGGAGGACTGAACGATACAAGGCAAGGTTAGTAGCCAAAGGCTACACAAAACAACAAGGCTTAGATTACTTTGAGACTTTTTCACCTGTTGTCAAACTCATAACAGTAAGATTGGTTCTAGCTTTAGCAGCTTCCAAACATTGGTATTTACATCAACTAGATGTAAATAATGCTATTTTACATGGAGATCTAGATGAAGAAGTATACATGTCTCTTCCTCTTGGCTACAAAACAGAAAAACCAGGGCAAGTTTGCAAGTTGTTGAAGTCTTTATATGGACTCAAGTAGGCCTCTAGACAGTGGAATTACATGTTGACAACTACTTTACTTTCTTTGGACTACATACAATCAAAATCATTTTATTCACTTTTTGTCAAAAGTGATTCTGCTCATATCACCATCTTACCTTTTTATGTAGATGATATAGTTTTGGCAAGTGATGACATCCAGGAAATCCAAACTATGAAGCCTCTATTAAATGCAAAGTTCAAAATTAAAGACTTAGGCCAACTCAGTATTTTCTGGGCTTAGAAATTGCAAGATTTCAATAGGGCATTAATTTGTCACAAAGGAAGTATGCTATAGAGTTACTAGAAGATGCAGGATTGTTGGGATGTCAACCTGTTTCTACTCCCATACAGCCAGACACAAAATTCTCCAAGATAGAAGGGAAACCCTATTCAGATATGCAAGCATATAGAAGACTTCTTGGCAGGTTATTATATCTAACCAACACAAGACCAGATTTATGATTTGTTGTTAATACTCTCAGTCAATTTCTTTCCAATCCTTTGGAAGATCACTATGCAGCAGCAATAAGGATCTTGAGATATATCAAGAACAATCCAAGACAAGGATTATTCTTTCCCTCCAACACAGAACATTCTCTTAAGGCTTTTAGTGATTCCGATTGGGCTGCTTGCCCTGATACTAGAAGGTTTGTGACTGGTTTTAATGTGTTCTATGGTGCATCCTTAATCAGCTGGAAATCCAAGAAGCAAGGTACTATATCTAGATCATCAACTAAAGCAGAATATAGAGCCTTAGCTTCAACAACATGTTAAATTCAATGGCTTTTGTATTTGCTCCATGATTTGAAACAGCCTCTATCACAACCAGTTCCTCTGTTTTGTGACAATCAATCTGCTATACAAATTGCACAGAATCTAGCCATGCATGAGAGGACAAAGCACATTGAAATTGATTATCATCTCATAAGGGATAAAGTTCAAGCTGGTGTAATTAAGCTCCTGCCTATTTCTACTCCATCACAACTTGCAGACATCCATACTAAAGCTTTGCATCCAACACAATTTCAATCTTGGTTGTCCAAGCTGAGCATTAAGGATATATATGCTGCAGCTTGAGGGGGGACATTGGGTTTAATTTATTTTCCGTTCATATCTGGGCATTTATGTTCATATATTTATATTATGTTTTTATACTTATATTCCATTTTTATATTGCTCTAAATAGTTATATATCAATTGTACTCTCTCCTTATTATGAAATAAGATACACAATTTTCATCCTTTCTTTTCTCATAACATCAACAGAAGTCAGATATCCGTTGAAGGCCAAATAGATATCCCACATTTGGTCTTTGTAGAGTCTGTTCAGGTGACACACAATCGAACCAGCGGCAACAATAGTCCATAAACAGTGACAAAACAACATAGATTCAAAGCACACAAACAATAATAAACCCTAAATTAAACTACCTAACATACAACAAAGGTACAAAGGAATGGTGAAAAAAAAAAACAGTGAAGAAAACCAACCTAAAGACGAAAACAAGCAGTAAAGGAACTGGATCTACGTTCCTCCTCGACTCTCCTCCACACCACCACAACGGCAATGGAAGCTTTCAAACCAAAAGAAAAACGAGAAGAAACAAATGGAAAAAGAAAATAAAGGAAGAGGGGAAGTGAAACGAAAATGAAGAAATAGAAAGTAAATAAGAATTAGGGTTTCAAATTATTTAAAATATGGTAAAAGTAAAAAACTTTTAACCTAAGGATATAATTGGAATTAAAATAATTTGGGGAGGTGGAGGAAGCATACGTGGGGTGGAGAGAGCAACATCCTCTTATTAAAGATATTGGGGACAAAATAATCAAGGATATCTGATTAAAAATATTGATAAAGTTGTTTATGAGCAATCAGGTAAATCTATTCCAGGTGATTCTGTTTATATTTTATTGGGCTTGTGATAACTTATAAGTACAAGACCAACGCTAAAAGGCAGATACATTCTATTCACGTTTCACTCACACTCTATTCACGTCTCATTTACACTATACAAATATCTAGAAACATTAAAAAATGACTAAGGAGACAAAGACGCGTCTGCTAGGTCAATCTCTCGGACTCACATAATTTATACCGAAATACAAACCAAAGAGAAGATTGATGTATGGAAGCCTGGTCAAGATCTTTCTTGCTGCTTGAATGCTACTCCTATAAACAATATAGCATAACTTATTATAAAAATATTTCATTGACGTGAATAGGACACTGTATTTACAATTGTATTACGTTCAAGGAGATTAAAGACGGGTTAAAATTCTCTTAGTCATCTTATTTCATCGAAAATCTTAAATGTTTTCATATTTTAATTGGTTTTAATTGGATTACTATTTTTAAAAATATGTAATAATTAACTAATTTCTTTAATATATGTCATGTGTAAGTTTAAGTTTTTTTGTTTAAATTTTAAATTATTTTTGTGTTATGTGTGAAATCAAAATTGTGTCATATATCAAATTAGTGTTAAAATTTTAATTTAGTTTCTCAATTTGATATTTTGGTTCAATTAAATTTTAATTTTTTTAATTGAATTTTTTTTAAAGACCGTATTTAATTTATATATAAATATTATAATGATATTTTTATAAATATAATATGTTTATTAAATATTTTTAATAAAATTAAGTTTATTTAAATTTATGTTTTACACTAAATTTTATTTTAAATTTTAAATATATTTCTATTAATATTTTATTACATCAAATTTTCATATTATTTTTTATTTAAATTTATATTTAAAATAATTGAATATAAAGTTATATAGATTTATAAATTTATATTTCAAATATTTATATAACATTATATATAAATAATTTTTATACAAATCAGAATTGATTTAAAAATAAAATTTTTATAAACTCAAATGTAAAATCTACTTAAACAAATTCGAAGACATTAAAAGTTTAATTTAATGATTATGATAATGGAAAGTGTTTATTCTGGAAATATCTTTTTACTATTTTACACACACACATATATATATATATATATATATATATATATATATATATATATATTATTTTTTTTTATTTTATTTTTCTTTTTGTCAAGTATATGTTTATTTTAGTATTTAATAATAAACAGTTTTGTTAAAAATAAATCTTATTAATTCCTCAAAAAAGGGCACGACTCGTTTCCTCTATCTTCACCTCCAATTCAAATTGCGTCTCCCCCGCATGCTACCCTGTTCAAAACCTTTCTCATTCTTTCAGATACCAGAAAATGGATCTTCACCTTCTTCGTTTCGATTCCAACTTCCAAAATCTGAAACTCACACAGAAAATTTAGCTCAAACCCGTGTTCCATCTTTGCACAATTCAAAGTCCTAACACTCCAAAAATGTCATCACCGTTAACCTACCCTGTGGTGGTCGACGACAAGGACCTCGACGACGCCGCACTGTGGGCCATGATCGACTCCGCCTCCGCCTCGCACTCCTCTTCCAAGCGAAAGGCCCTCATCGCCTCCAAACCCCCACAGCGCCAGCTCCCTTCCCCGATCTCCAACCCGTCGCCACCACTGTCGAAGTTTCGGAAGGTTCTTCGCGACTCCGGCGACAGCGGGGAGGTGGTGCAAGACCGATGGCCCTACCTCCCGCCGCGGAAGGCCCCGAGGTTGTGTGCCTCCGAAGAGAGCAGCCCGCTCGCGCTGATCAGGAGCGTGCAGAGGACGCCGCCGCCGAAGGACTTATCGTCGCCGGATGCGCAGGAGCTAAGCTGCTACACGGAGGTCTCACCGAGGCGGTGCTTCGTGAGGAACGAGGCAGAGGAGAAGGAGAGCGGCATTGGACATAGCTTGCTTGGAATGTTTCCTTCGGTTTCGTTGTTTAAGGAGTACCAGAATGCTGCTATGGCGGTGATTATCTTGATAACTTTGTTTCAATATTCGGATTTCAGTTTGTGGGAACTTAGATGTAGGAGATGTTTCTCTGTTCAGAATTGAAGTTTTTGTTTTAAAGTGAAAATCTAATTCTGATCACAAAACAATAATATCAATAACTGCATGTAACTTTTGTCTTTCAAGTGAAAGAAAGATTTGAACCTTGGAACTTGTGGTTTAGGGGAGTGGAATGAATGATACTCTTTTTCCTTTGTTTGAAGAATTTAATCTGAGTGTGTTCACAGTTCAGTCTTTCATTCAATTATGGATAGTAGGTAATGAGAACCATGTAAAGAAACATCTTATGGTGTGTCCAAGGAAGTAGACAGTGTAATTATCAGTGTTTGTAGAGTTCCATTACATGAGATTTTATTTTGTTTATTTGATTGTTTTTTAGGTTAAATGATGGAAAATAGGCTTCGTCATGTGCTTTTTGATGGATCTCATCTCTCATATTATTAGGAGATACTTTATAGGAGGATATAACATAATATTCTCACAGTACGTTAACGTTAGGACATTCTTGACTTCTATTTCTTACTATGTTCTGAAAATTAACCATTAAATGAGCAGTTGCTCTAAATTTGGTTTGGTCATTAATTTAACACTTGGTAATACAGTTTTTTCTAAATCAACGAATAACATGAATCGTTTATTTTGAGGTTTCCTTTAGTTTTATTGTTTCAGGAGTATCAGTGGGTCTGTGGCTACGGCCTTGGTAGTGGTTTTCAGCTTGAACCTATACGATACCCATAATATGCTGTTTATAATGGAAAACTTTTACCTTTTATTTGTAGTGAAGAAGTGGATTTGCTTATCCGAAATTTCTTTATCTTTTATATCTGTAGTATTTTTATCACTAGATTAGCTTTTGATGAATGCGAATTTTGTGTCTGAAAACATTGAAAAGCACTTATGAGAACTTATGACTTGCGCTGTACTAATTATTGGGTAAGTTATTGGTATCCCTTTTTGTTATGTTCAGTCTTTTGAGGTATTTTATTGCCAAAATTGCTTAGTATGAATGACATTAGATTTTAGAGAAGGAATTTTTCCCGTACTTTATCTGTTTTGTCTGCCATGAAATCATGATAGTGTTTTGATGGTTGATTCCTATTTTTCACACTTTTTAACACCCTGTGGTCATCCTGAACAAATCAAATCATTGCATGATATTAACGACTTTCCTTTTCTGGATTTCCCAGTCCTAGCCGCTGAGGAACATGTTTCATGACTTCCATAACTTATTGGGAGGTGGCATATGGATAACTTCAAGGATAATCTTTGACATTCTCTCTATCTTTTTTAATTATTTCTTGTTACCTGATGCTCCAAGTTTGAGTTTTGCTTTTAGGGCGTGTAATAAATTCATAGTTTTGCATATAGCAACACAACAGTATCTCTATTCTCCACATTGGAGATCATAACATGATAGTAAATTTATACAAATATATGAAAATGTGAGAGTTGCTCGAGATGCTGCTGTTTTTTTTTTTCTTAATTCAGGAAGGATTTGCCTAATCAATTCTTGTTGTCTTCGATGTTCAGATTTTGGAAAAAACTGATTACACTTTGATTTCGGGGAATCCTTTCATTAAGAAGTCAGGTAAACATAGTTTGCCTTCTCTCGTAAGTGAAAATTATTCAACTGATGCAACATGGCAGGGCATGTCTTTTTTTAGGTTGGAGAAAGATATCTTGTTACTTCAATATTTCTTATGAAATCAGGGACAGAAATATTGAGTTTGATGAGAATCGCAATGTTCAGCGTGCTGAGTTTGTGATTCGTGCGCACATGCAGTATGTGTCTCGTTTGGTTGTTTCAATTGAATTCATTTATCTTCCAAATTATGTCTGTTCTCACCAGTTTCTACTGTTTCTGTTGATTTTCATTACATCAGGGGCGGCAGGTTCTCAGATGGATGGGGCTCTTGTGATCGACGTGAAAAAAGATTCCAGAAGCCAAATCATGATGTTCCTAGCACAGCAGAGACTAGAGCAAAGAATAAAGCTTGTCAAGTAAGTCACTTCTATCATGTTATATCTTTCTGTTTATGCTGCCACATTTGGTGTGAATTTATCTGTTAAGGCGGAGACTAAGGTTTTATTCAAATGACATTTCCATTAAACGCCTTGAGCGGAAACTTAATAAAACCTTACACAGGTGCTATATAAAGAGATTTAGGACAGATTTTTTCATAAAAAATTATAAGTATAAAAAGAGAGAAAAATGAAATCCGTTATTTCATTAGTTAAAATTAATTTATCCACAGTTTAGTTTATAAAAGTTGTTTTTTTGTTAATTTTTCTAAATTATGATATTTAACTTAGAAAGGAGTTGATTTCATTTTCTTTTTTTAGAATTTTTTTAGAGAAATTTCTTCCAAACCAGTACTAAAATTATCAATGTTAATCTGGAATTAGCAAAGCTATTAGAATCACATCACTATAAAAAAAAGGATAATAAAAAAGATAAGAGAAAAGAATGAGAGAACTAACAAGTTTGAAGAGAAAATGCTGAATCCTAAGTTGAAAAATATCAAAAGTGGTCAATAAAATTTCTTTTTTTCTCCTTAGGCTTGTTGAGATGAGGAGCTTGTTTTTCAAACTTAAACTAATCATTTTATCCATTTGCTACAATTTTACAGGACTTGCTAGGAATTGGAGAATACCGACCTAGTGTAAGTAATCAATTGCATTGATGTTATAAATGACTTTTGCTATCTTATTCATGAAAAATGATAGTAAATCCTAGGATTGTAGAGGACTCTAATAGAGTAACAATTACTATTCACCATGAATAGCCTGTTATTAATTTGAGAAATTTTAACTAAACACATAAATTCCAACACTATCATGCATTTGAGAATTGTCTCAAACTCTACTGCTTTCCCAATTAATTCATCTATAACTTATTCTAAATTTTCAATCAAAGTTGAAATCAACTATTGAAACTCTACATAAATTCTTTCCACATTAAAGTTAAAAAAAAAAACTATAACATAAAAAAAAAAATTTTCTTCTGTTCTTAAATTATTTTATTGTTCTTCTAAAAATTCTACCGAGTGTCTTAATTCTTAAGAAACATAAAACAGAACTTTTTTTTATTAAAATACACCACTTTTTATGATTTTAATTTTTTTTTAAAATAAATAAAAATATCTATGAGTTTTAACCAATATCTGAAAACACACTAACCAAAATATTAATTTTAAAATATTAGCGTTGTTTTAAATTTCATTGGTAACCAAAATGTATAATTAATCGTTATCTACCATGTATGCTAACTTATTGGTCCTTAAAAGTTTGAAGTAAAATATTTTCGTTCGATATTTAACTTGTAGATGGAACTTAGAAGTATTTGGAGTAATTTGTAACCAAGGGTTGTATACAAATTGAAAATTGAAATAATCAATAAATTGAAGGACAGATCAATAAAAGTAGCTGTATTTTAATCTTGGCTAAAAGTAAATTGATATTCAATTTTAGTCATAAACATGTTTTTAATTAATATTAGTGTTAAAGATATCAATTTGGTCATTTAGATGAGTTTTAGATGCAACTAATTAAAATTCGAAGTTTGTTATTTTTTAGTATTAGGGTTAACGCTAGTTTTGCGAGAAGTATGATGTTCAGCGACACAAAAATGGTGCTAAGTGTCAGTTTTGCGAGAATAATGTTGCTCGGTGACAAGGATGTGCCGCTTAGCATTAGGAGCTTTTGTCAAACTTCTTGTTTTTCTATGATTTTCTAATGTTTGATTTTGTACATAATTTTATAAAAAATGATCTAGATACATCAAAAAGTGGGGATTAATGATGATAATTGAATCAATATAATTCTAGATGTTTTCCATACTCTTTAATCTATATTCGTTTAAGATGTTATGTATAGTTTTTGATAATTATAAATACTATTTTTCAAGTTCTTTTTTAGGTTTTTTCTTCTTTTGATTCCTTGTTTGGTTGAGTTGGTTTATATAGATTAATTACTTATGTAGAATTAATGAATGTTTTATGGATGGTAAGTATGAATGTGTGTATGGACTTAGTATGTGTTATATGTATGATTATATTCAAATGAAATGGAAAGTGTGGATTAATTATGATGTGAAAAGGATTCCGTGTGTGTGATGTATTGAAGTAGGGACTCTGGGATCGGGGGATGATTCTGACTTTTAATAACTCCCAATCTTAAGTAGAGATGAGTGATTATGTCGTGGAGAATAGTAGGGGATTTTTAGTCTGATGGTCATGCATTGACCATAGATGTTTGACGGATTAACCTTGGTGTGTGGTAGTTTGATGTGGGTGAATTGTTCCACCATACATGGGACAGTCCCCATAAGTATGACATTAATACATATATTCGGATGGTCGAAGTTTAAAGTTGATATGATTATTTCTATATTTCTTGATTTATATTATGAATGTGATATTATTGTTTTAAAATGTATGAATGTTGTTAAGACAAAATCTTCTATTCTCATAAGGACTTTCATGTTTTGAAATTTAATCAAATAACATTAAAACAAGATAATAATAAAAAAATGTCTTAGGATGAAAACACAAGACCTAGAGCCAAAATCCCAAATAAACAAAACCTAGAACCAAAATCCTTAATATAGGAAAACCTAGATAAACATTCAGGTTCATAGGAAATAGAAAAACATCTAGGACAAAACACCTAGACATATGGTTAAACAATGTTGTGCCTAAAGTGTCTAAGAGAGTTGAAGCTAAAAGCTTGATGCTTATCATATATGAAAAATGTATTCAGTAAAGCTCTCGAGAATAGAATAGGACGAGACAATGTCTCTAACAAAACATTTTAAATACATAAGAACAAAATACAAAAGAAAGCTTAAACAGGCTAAATGCTATCCGTCTAGAAAGGGACAAAAATAGAAGAAGCGTTTACTTGACTAAACAATACCACAAGCTTAATTAGTACCTCTTCTAACGATGAAGTATCTAACCACGTTTGGTACCCTTAGAGAAATGAGATTAATTGCAAAATGCTACTAAGGGTAGAAAATCAAAACACATTTTGTTGTTCTAAACAAGCATTAAATAACATTAACTACTCAATGTTTAAAAACAACAAAAGTGATAAGAAAAGACATATATGTTGCATGCAAAATTACTCCATTCTTGTAGATAAGTTACTCTATACGCATCCATAGAGTTACAAATTAAATATAGAAAAGTGGACGTTAGAGACAAATGAGATATTCATAGAATGTTCCTCACTTGAAGTTATACCTAAAAAAATCGTACAACTTACTTCAATCAAAGCTCTAAAAAACATTCTTGCTCTAACAAGTTGACTTACCCAACAAATGTTTTATGAAGAAGAAGAAAGAGAAAGTACGCGTATCAATGCTACAAACTCAGTCTAATGGACAATTATCCATAAAGCCTTTAAATAGAAGAACTCTTGAAAGAAAAATCAAGAGGATAGCTTAAGAGAATAGTAAGGCAAAGATTACAACGAAATATTCATCCTAAAAAGCAAAAGAAAAAAAACTCAAGAAAAAGAATACATTTGAGATGAAGAAAAGAGAAGAGAAAAGAAAAAGGGAAAAGAAGTACTCTCACGCTTCATTGCTATATTGCTTACTATTGTAAGATAGAAGAGAGAAACACCTGCGAATGTTTAGACTGCTTTGTATAGTAATCAAATCCTCTCTATGAGAGATATAATCTGAACTACTTGTAAGCAATCTTTGATTGCAATTCTGAAGAGAATTAAAATACTTACAACTAAACTCTGTTTGAGTTGAAGAATCTTGGTAAGGTTTCTAAGTATCAGGAGTTATTTGAATAGTCAAACTAAATCTCTGCTAAGGTTGATGACTATTAGGAGTAGTGCGAATACTCAAAGGATATCTCTACGACTTTGTTGAGAACTAGGAGTGGTGTGAATACTCAAAGAAAATCTCAGTGGTTGTTGAGTACCAGGAGTGGTGCTAATACTCATTTGTAATCATATGAAGATTATAGTGGAACCCTCTGCGGAGGAGACTAGACGTAGCTCAATTGGAGCGAACCAATATAAAATCTCTTGTTAAATTATCTCTTATCTTATCTAAACAATCCTCTTACAAAAATATGCAATTAGGCTTTAATTTTTGAACATAAGAATCTTCTAAGCTGAAACATTTATTTTTCTCAAAGGAAGTTCCTAAAAAAAGTTACAATACATATTATGAATAACACGTCAAATCGTTCATACATATTCATCAAGTCGAGCGTTTAAGCATTTAAAAGAAATTTTCAAAAGCTTGATAACATGCTATATCGGAAGGTTGCGAAATGTTTTCCATTAACACTATTCAACCCCCTTTCTAGTGTTTTTTAGGTACTTCAATTGGTATCGGAGCTAACATCGCTCGAGGAAACGATCTTGAAGAATGAAAAACAAAAGATACGCCACCAACCGTCCTCCTTTTTTCAAGGGAGAGAAGTTTGACCACTGGAAGCAAAGAATGATCACATTCTTTGAATCATGTCATATCAACAGGTGGGACGTTGTGGAGAAAGACAACTACATTCCTGTAAATGAAGGAGAGTCACTCTCAAATAGCAAGTGGACTGACGAGCGTCTAAGCATTTAAGAGAAATTTTCAAAAGTTCAATAACATACTATATCGGAAAGGTTAAAAAATGTTTTCCATTAACACTATTCAACCCCCTCACCCCCCTTCTAGTGTTTTTCAGGTACTTCAAATGTTTTTTTGGTACTTTGCTTACCCTTCTTTCTTTGCCTGTTTGTGTGTGCGTTTATTTTGTATTTTTCAATGATCACCGCTGAGGTATATACATCTCATGCGTGAGACTCGACATTAATGGGTGGTCCGATAGTGGCCTCATAACGAGTGCAAAAATTTGTCCAACAAATAAAAAATATCACTAGATAGGCTCTAACCTAGCTCTAATACCATGTTGAATATAATGAAAAACTAGTTGTGAGATTAATTTCTCTTGTGTTGAATATACATATAGGGTACTTTATTTATGATAGAAGAAATATGGGCTAAGTCCTAAATATAAATAAGAAATAATAACAAACTAATTAAAAATAAAAGATAAAAATAAAATAAAGATAATATATCTAACATTCCCCCTCAAGCTGATGCATACAAATTGTATGTTCCAAGCTTGAAATTAATATAATCAATAAAGATTTAGTGGAAATATATGCTTTTGCACTCAAGTGACATTAAATTGTTAATGATTTGTGAGCAACAAATATGTGAGGTTGCTTCACATAAACTCTTCTTGCAAATTGCCGTCGAGGAATGCATTCTTGACATCTAGCTGATAAATAGATGATTGTTGAAGAGCCACCATGACTATAAATAGGCTAACAAAAACCATCTTTGTCACGAAAGAAAAAGCATATATGAACGGGTCAAACCAAATTGAGTATCAATTTCTAAAAAGAAAAAACATTTGAAAAATAAGGAAAACTTGAAAATGGAGTCGAAGTCAAAGGTGAAATATTGTTCTTATCTCTATTGCCTTACACAGGTGAAAGAGTGTAGCACTCAAACCCATCCTCTTCCCATATCTCATGGTCGAAGAAGACTTTTTTCCGCATCTCATGGCTGAAATAATTATTAGTGCATAACCTATTATTTTTTCAGATCTCACAACCAAAGAAAACATCGCTTTCACATCTCAGTGTAAAAGATCATTACTGGATTTGCTAGATATGACGAGAAGACAATTCCATCACATAGACTTTACCCAAGTGTCACAGCATGGCACCCAAAACAACCATTCCATTAATGTCCCCAAAAACATACAATGTAGTCACCCATTTGCTTCATTATACGCTTAATTCCTCAAGTGTAATCCCAACACATGTGAATCACCTAATAAGACATATTTTGTACAATAACAATCATCCAAAACAGAAACATAACTATCATCAAAACCTCATTTTTCCGCACCAAACAATAGCATTTCTCTTCGGCATGTCCATGGAGTTTTGAAAAATCCAAACATCTCAGAAATAGAGAAAGAGATAGAAATTTATCGAACGAACCGCACTCCTTCGTATACGTCAGGAGTCCATTGATGAGAAGGGGCTGGGGAAAGCTTGAACCCAATTCCTACAGTGATGAATAAAATTGCAATGAAAATTCCTAGGGAGTTATACATTTGTGTATTGATAAGACCATTCACTATTTCTTGAAGCTCGATCTCTCCCCCGGATGAACCATATAGCCAAGAGAA